>NC_091314.1:41077421-41177131 GCF_038502225.1 Cherax quadricarinatus | reverse complement strand
GTTATTCCAATACACAAAGTTGGAGACCCAACAGACATAAACAATTATAAGCCAATATCAAACTTGCCTTTGCTATCCAAAATCTTTTTAGAAGCTCATACATAAGAAATTACACACTTTTGTACCATCAGAAAGCATACTCAACCTCTGCCAGTTTTGTCTTCAGGAGAAACAAAAGCACAAATGACGCAATTATAAAAATGCTAGACCTACTTTACACAGCAATTGAAAATATGAATATCTCCCAGGACTCTTTATTAACGTAAAGAAAGTTTTTGATACAGCAGACCACAGCATCCTACTTCACAAACTAGATCATTACGGTTTACCTGGAGTTTACCTGGAGAGAGTTTCGGGGGTCAACGCCCCCGCGGCCCGGTCTGTGACCAGGCCTCCTGGTGGATCAGAGCCTTATCAACCAGGCTGTTACTGCTGGCTGCACGCAAACCAACGTACGAGCCACAGCCCGGCTGATCAGGAACCGACTTTAGGTGCTTGTCCAGTGCCAGCTTGAAGACTGCCAGGGGTCTGTTGGTAATCCCCCTTATGTGTGCTGGGAGGCAGTTGAACAGTCTCGGGCCCCTGACACTTATTGTATGGTCTCTTAACGTGCTAGTGACACCCCTGCTTTTCATTGGGGGGATGTTGCATCGTCTGCCAAGTCTTTTGCTTTCGTAGTGAGTGATTTTCGTGTGCAAGTTCGGTACTAGTCCCTCTAGGATTTTCCAGGTGTATATAATCATGTATCTCTCCCTCCTGCGTTCCAGGGAATACAGGTTCAGGAACCTCAAGCGCTCCCAGCAATTGAGGTGTTTTATCTCCGTTATGCGCGCCGTGAAGGTTCTCTGTACATTTTCTAGGTCAGCAATTTCACCTGCCTTGAAAGGTGCTGTTAGTGTGCAGCAATATTCCAGCCTAGATAGAACAAGTGACCTGAAGAGTGTCATCATGGGCTTGGCATCCCTAGTTTTGAAGGTTCTCATTATCCATCCTGTCATTTTTCTAGCAGATGCGATTGATACAATGTTATGTTCCTTGAAGGTGAGATCCTCCGACATGATCACTCCCAGGTCTTTGACGTTGGTGTTTCGCTCTATTTTGTGGCCAGAATTTGTTTTGTACTCTGATGAAGATTTAATTTCCTCGTGTGATCCAATAGTTGAGACAGACAGGAGCGACCTGTTCTAAACCCATGTTGCCCTGGGTTGTGTAACTGATGGGTTTCTAGATGGGTGGTGATCTTGCTTCTTAGGACCCTTTCAAAGATTTTTAAGATATGGGATGTTAGTGCTATCGGTCTGTAGTTCTTTGCTGTTGATTTACTGCCCCCTTTGTGGAGTGGGGCTATGTCTGCTGTAACTATCAGAAGTCTTGAACTTTCATATACGTATAAAGTCTTACCTTACTAACAGGCAGCAACAAGTCTCTATTAAGGATAGAACCTCGTCAACAAGACATTGGCGTTCCACAAGGAAGCGTCCTTGCACCCCTATCTTTCCTTTTATACATCAATGACCTGTTCTCTTTGCTGACAACACAACTTTTGTCATTTCCCACCCAAATCGAACGTCACTCAACAACATTGTTAATGAAGAGCTCTTAAAAATATCAACCTGGATGACTACCAATAAACTTACACTTAAGACTGACAAAACCTTCTACATTATGTTTGGGAGCAGAACAAGTAACGTCCAGCTAAACATTAAGATTAACAATACGCTTATTGCTAGACATAATGAGGGAAAAATTTCTAGGTCTGAACCTTGACAGCAGCTTGAAATTCAATACTCATATCCAACACACAACAAAAAAAAGTGTCCGAAACAGTTGGCATCCTCTCAGAGATACGTTATGTACCACAAACAGCACTACTTGCATTGCATTATTCACTAATCTACCCCTACCTCACCTACGTTATTTGTGCCTGGGGATCCACAACACCAAGTCACCTTAAGCCAATAATAACTCAAGAAAAAGTCGCAGTACGAATGATTACATAGTCTACTGCTACACAACACACACCTCCACTCTTCAAAGACCTAAATCTACACACTGTACAAAACATTCTCTCTTACTGACTTAAGAAATCGTAATGACACGATTGCAAATAAACCATACCCCCGGCCGGGATTGAACCCGCGGTCATAGAGTCTCAAAACTCCAGCCCGTCGCGTTAGCTAACGCGACGGGCTGGAGTTTTGAGACTCTATGACCGCGGGTTCAATCCTGGCCGGGGGTATGGTTGATTCTCTCTTACTACTGTGCATCCTACATTTATTCTAACTCTAATCTCGACTTAGAGGACTTTCCTGATGGTTGCAACACGACCCATAGACATAATTCTAGGCACAAAAATCTCTTTGACATACCCCGACACGGTAGGTTGTGTAGCGGGCTAGCTGCAGGATTTTCAAGGATAGCTCCTGGTCAAAGAGGCTGACCAGGTCCCTACTTAACAGAACTCAGTGTGAATGCTTGGAGAAGATACCAGAGCAGCGAACGGACATCCCAGTGCATCGTTTCAGCGTAAATAGTTGAAGTGTTGTGCAGTTTCAGAGGATTTGGTGTTGTCGAGTCAGGACCAGTCAGCGCCTCCCCCCCTCTCCGCTGGGGGGAGGGGGAGGGCGTGTGTAGTAAACAGTGACCCTTTCATAACGCCTCACACCTGCGCGTCTCCCCCGCCTCACCCACCCAACTCCCAGCGCCACCCCATCAGTAGAGGGTACTTCTCCCCTAACCCACGATGTCAGCGATGGCACTGCAGGGAGTGCCGGGCTCACAGGAACTTCCACTACAGGGACAGCATCGTGGAGTTCGACCGCGAGGCAGCTGTCAGGTGTGCCACAGGCAGTGTGTACTCAGTTCCTCAAGCTTCAACATCCGTGCACACGAGGGCCTGGGATCTTCAATCAACTTGGCGTCCACCAGGACGCTGACATGTCCCTAGGGGAGCTCTTCATCGGGCTGCTAACGGAGTCACTAGCTTCTTGGACCTCTTGGGGAGGGTCGATGGTGCTCGTGCAAGCAGCAGATCCCAGGGCAACTTGCTGCTGTTTGCAATGGCTGTCTACCGAGGAGAGACAGGCACCTAGCAACATCTGTTGTTAGGGCAATGGATGAATTCCCTGCTATGTTTGTTTACTGCTCATTACTCTGTAATTTGTCTATGATTGTAATCATGTGATAACGTGTTTATCATTCATTACCTTTGAAACTTGTCATGATTTTGACCAGCTCTACCTGGAGCTCATTACCTTTGTAAATTCTCATGATTAATGTGTTTATGATTCATTACCTTTGCAATTATTCATGAGTGTGACCAGCTCTACCTGGAGCTCATTACCTTTGTAACTTGGTCATGATTATGACCAGATCTAGTTCATTACCTTTGTAACTTGCTCAGCTATCAAAACTTTGGAGTCCAGTCCCTGGACCAATTATGTACCTCTGTAATCTTTTGACTACCGCCCACAGGATGGGTATGGGGTGCATAATAAACATATTAAACTAAACTAAACATACCCCGTGTCGGCTAAATTTCCGTTAAAAATCAATGTACATAAAAGGACCCAAAATCTGGAATTCTGCCGGAAATCTCCACATCCACCGTCTCAGCCAGCATGTTCAAAACCGCCGTTAAAATGCCTTATGTCCCTAACATATCCCAGTATCAACTAAAATGTGAAAACCATATATTCATATTTTGAATGTCACAAACATATGGAAAACAATATAATCTTACAGTTAATATTTGTAATCCTCACAACCATTAAAACATTGTCTCCACATTATGTTAATAAGCTAGAATACTCATTACCTATATTTATTTTCTATTAACACATCGGCCGAGTCCCACCAAGGCAGGGTGGCCTGAAAGAGAAAAACTTTCCTCATCATTCACTCTATCACTGTCTTGCCAGAGGGGTGCTTTACACTACAATTATAAAACTGCAACATTAACACCCCTCCTTCAGTTACCCCTACTAAACTCAGCCGTTCGCCTCTATCAAAGTGCAGTGTAGAGGTGTATTTTGCAGCTCCGCTGGTACTCGAATAACTGAGTTCCGCACAGCTAGTCACCTCTGCCTACCTGAGAAATAAGGACGAAACTCCCATCCTGCATGAGTTGGTGATCCAGACCTGACTGAGGCCTGCCAGTTGAATCCGACTGTACCACTTGTACAAAATGTGTTATATCTCTAACTGAGGAAGATGACCTTTTTTTCTTCTATGCACTGAGTGTTTCTGGGAGGAATGCTGCATAGCGGGAACAAAACAAGAGTGGTTAAGAACAATTTAATGAGCATTGCAGTACCTGGTAACTCCTTTCGGAGACGGCTTTTTAACTGTAACATGCCAGAGGTTCATCTATAAACATAGTAAGTTTGTGCTGATTTGTTTGTCCACAGAGTGAAAATTTGTCTGTCATTACAAGACACGTGTGCTAGTTGTGTTAAGTGCTGTGGGCTTGTAGTAATTAACGAGTAGTACAGTGTTGGTAACTCTCGAGACGACTCTGGGCCCAGTGAATGACCTTGAAAATGGCACTGCAACCCGCAGGCCACTACACCCATATTGCCTGTGTCTAGCAAACTCTTATGTGTGAACTGTGACTAGTGATATACCTAGTGAAACAAACATGTTGATTTGAAGTGGCTGTAGGAGGCCTACCTTCACTCCCTCTCGCCTGCCTCCCCTCCTTCCTCGATTTGGAACTCAGCCATTCGCCTCTATTTACTTATGGTCTAGAGGCGGTTTTTGCCAGACCACATAAGTGCTTGAGTGCCCGTGTCAGTCCTCTGTGCCGCACTCCACTCATCTTACGAATGTGTCTCCTGTGTGCCTACCTGCCTGCTACAAGCAAATATCCAGGTGGTTGACACGGGCTTAGCAAGCACATTCAAGCAAGCTTGAAAGCAGCACTCAAAGCTAGCCAGAACAAGCTAAGGCAGCCTGCAGTTACAGCTGTCCTAAGGCCCAGCATGTCTATGTATACATTCTACGGTGCTGCTGGCATACCAGTGTTTCCTGTAGTGGCTTAGTTAAGAACAATTTAACGAGCATTGCAGTACTGACTTTTTAAGTGGGACATGCCAGAGGTTCACCTATAAACATAGTAAGTTTGTGGTGATTTGCTTGTACACAGAGTGAACATTCGTCTGTCATACGTGTGCTAGAAGTGTTAAGTGCTGCTTTCCCCAACAGTTAATTGTCATTTGTAAGCCTGTATTAAGACTTTAAAAGGCTCAGAGTGTACTTCAGTGTAGTGACTCCTTACATTTGATAAATCAGTGTAATACATGCTCTGCTCAGTGTAACTGAACTATTAAATACGGTTACATAATTAAACTGCTTGTCCTAGTGTCATTGTTGTGTTTTCTAATACATTTTCTCGTTCAGACTGAAACTTTACTGCTAAATTCCCAGTAATATTTCAAATTGCAGTGTTCATCTGTGGTGTGAGTGTGTAACTTATGCTTTGTATTTTTACTGTGAACAAGCTTACTCCTGCATAATGTTCAGTTTCATGAATACTTTTTCTCTTGAGTAATTCGGTTACCTTTAAACTGTGTTAAGCAAGAGTCAGCCTGTTAACATCTATGTTTCTTGCCATCTCATCTAGTGGGTCTAGCGCCTAGTTAAAATTGTAATAGTAACAATTTGAAATCATTATACTTCTAGTTATACATTGTGTAAATTGTTTTAGACTATTTGATCAACTGGATTGTAGTGTTTAACTTCTGACACACCAAGACACCAAGTTAATGACTGCGGACACGCACTGACACATAATGAACATATTAAGCTAAAGCATTGGTAACTCTCCAGAAGCTGGGCCTAGTGTGTGACCTTTAGAAGTTGAGAGTATTTATTACGACCAGCGGTGTACCACTCTCACCTATATTTACATCAACACAAGTGTATTCTAAGTGATATAGTGTACACTTGGTGTACTTGGTAACACTTGTCATACATAGTAACGCGTGTGTAAGTGAGATTGTTTAGGTCGACTGGTTCATCTATCCCGGCCCGGGTATTAAGTGAGATTGTTTAGGTACTGGTTCGTCTAGCTGCACACTTATGCTTGCATACATGTATAACATAGTAACGTGTGAGTTACCCAGGATGGACCAAGCAAGTCGACCACAGTGATTTATCTCATTGTCATTGTAACATTACCTAGTTTTTTTTTTTTTTTTTTTTTAATAATACTGTTTACAATCTATGGTTGGGGTAAGAGGTTGTCTTCAGCATTCATTGTGATGTCTGCTATATTATTATTTCAGTGAGGTACATTAGGTGGCAGTAGCCTGAACTAACTCAAGTGGAAGTTATCATTGAATTTGAACCTCATGTTTAATGTGATATATGTCAGAATTCTAATTTTATGCTCAATATTACCTACTTTGTCTCTCTCTCTCTCTCTCTCTCTCTCTCTCTCTCTCTCTCTCTCTCTCTTTTCATCTTTGTAATTTGCGATAAGGTGTAAGACCTCGCCTGTACAATCCATTATATCATTGTATGTACCATATTATTAACACACATACAAAAAGTCTCTGAATGTATTTTTAGTAAGGTGTGTATCGTATTAAGTAGTAGTAATCTGGGTTAAGTATAATTGGAAGTGTTCATTGAACTTGAACACTTGTGTCTTATGATCTATTTTAGACTTCTGACTTTATAGTAAATATTTACTCTTGCATAAGCTATAAGGGGAAGATAAGCGAGGAATTCTTGTGTTGTGAGTCTTACACGAGATATCATCACTGGCAAACATGGCAACTGTCATAGAGGAACCTATTTCTGCAGCCTGCAGGCGATGGAAATGATGATAGCTTCCAGACCTTTAAAAGTAAACAAAAGAGAAAAAGTGAGAAAGGGCTAGAGCGTCGACGTAGTCAGACTCACTTGACTCGTACACAATGTGATACTAAACGTCCTTGGTGCACAGAGGCTGCAAGAAGTCTTTCTTCAAAGGAAGAATGTGTTAAGCTGAACTTCCCTGACAACACCCCGCTGCCTGCTAAGTGTGCATGGCTAATGGAAGCTGTAAACAAGCATCCTAACTCAAGGATCCAATTTAGGAAAAACACACACAACTTTGTGTTTGTGGAACAGAATGAAGAACTGATCAATGATCTACTTAGTACACCTTATGGGGGTATTAAGCTGCTCCGATCTCCATCAGACACTCACCACTTTAAAAAATGGGTCAGTATCATAATCTTTGGATACCCTCTCTACATGGACCCATCCCATCTGACTCTCAGTGAGCATATCATCAAGCCTAAAAGACTTAAAGGAAAATCCCAAATTATTGCCAGTTGGGTGGGTCCTGTGCCCCTCCCCCGGAATATCTGGGTGCATGGTTTACGTTTCCTAAACATCGAAGTGTACCTACCCCCTAAACGTAGGTGTTACAAATGCCAGCACTATGGCCATGTTGCAGTAGACTGTGGAATACTACATTCTTGGTGTGGTAAGTGTGCTGGGAAACATTCCACTAGAGAATGCACAGTAGGCCCTGACAGCCAAAAATTTAAGTGTATTAACTGTAAAGAAGTTGGGGTTACAGTTTCCCACAAGGACTGCAGTCAGAACCCAAACAACCTTCGATGTAAACCTGATAACAGTCCTTTAATGGTAACTGAGGATGAGGCCATCCAGTCTACCACAGCCAGATCTGAGACTGAACCTCTGCAAAGTGTGCAAGAACCCCACCTCACTGCAAAGGATTCTGGTGATACCAGAATGCCATCACACACACCAGCTGTGGAGGAGCTAGCCATCCCTGCTAGCACATATGGAACTACTGGTCTGCCACTACAGATACCTATGGCTACACCTGAATATGGGGATAAGTTTGTCATTTCTCCCAATACACACAACTACAACAGTCAGACGGACACCACACAGGTAACCTCCCTGGAAATTGGAGATGAGTCAGATGCACAGGACCTACCTGCAATGAATGATGAAACAGAGAACACTAATGTAACCATGGTACCTGTTAAGGTGATAGGTGTTAAAGAAAGCACTAACCCAGAAGTGCCATCCTCCGGAGAGGCATTGGATTCGCCTGACCTTCCTCATATTATAACAAATTTCCAGAAAAAAATTGAGCATCTTGAACAGATCCTGACAAGTTTAATAAATATATGTAATCAGGATGATGCTCTTGAGCATGGTGATGATGTCAAAAGTGCAGCAATCTCCGTTCAGCTTCCAGCAATTTGTGAGAAAGAAGCCCATGACTCTTGCCTTCAAAACTTGCCTTTTAACTGGCTGTCAAGATGCCGAAAAATGCTTAAAAATAAAGGTTCTGAAGATAAAGACGTACAAACTATGCTATTTGTTCTTAAGTGTCTGCACACTGTAGTCAAAGCATAATAGTTTTACCATCTTATGAGGAAGAGATTGTAATAACTCACTACAATGGATACATTACAAATCTTTTCATGGGACATTGCTTCCATCAGGAAGCGGTTGCCTGACTTACATCATATTAGTGCAACCAAGAATATTGATGTCATCTGTTTGCAGGAATGTAGATTGAAAGATGGAGCACCTCCACCAAACTTGCCTGGATATGCAGCTTATAACCTAAGGTCAACCAACTGTTGGGTGATGTATGTCAGAAAGAACTTGCCACATTCACTCCTTTCCTTGCAGAGTCGAGTTAACATGCAGTATCATGGTGTCAAAGTATATGCAGGCTATTTTTCCATAAACATTTTTAATCTCTATGCCCCAGCGAACCAGCTTCGACCTGATGCTTTACCAGATCGCATCAATAGTGAACCTACAATCATTCTTGGAGATTTTAATGCCAGACATAAGAATATTGGTGGGTCTATAACAAACACCAATGGAACTAAACTAGTGAAATTGCTAAATGAGCATGATAATGTTCAAATTGTGGGCACTACTGAACGTACTCACATATATGGTGGCATACTAGATCTGTGTCTTGGATTTAATACATCATATACGATGCATGACTCTGTCATAGTTGATGATCTTCTATCTGATCACTTCCCAAGACTAACAACTGTCAATCTTGATCACATCTCCAGCAATCAAGGAGCTAAATACAGAAGGAGGAAACTTATTCTCAAACCAGAACACAGAGACAACTTTATTAACCACTTGGATCAATGGTATAAGAATTACGAGCCCATTGGCACACAAAAATTTAATGATGATTTAATTACCACTATTGAGAGTGTTCTCACAGATCAAGTGGGCAGGAATAGGAAACAAAAACCCTCCACTATAAATAACAATAAAAACCAATGTAAATACTATAATGATCCACAGCTATGCAATCTAACACATGCAGCTAGGAGGATTGGTAAAGCATACCGTGAATGTAGAACCCCAGACCTGCTCAGAACGTTCCAAGCTGCACTAACAAATGCAAGAAATAGAAAGGAAGAACTTAGGCAACAGGAATGGGAACAGTTTGTTAGTGGATTAAATAGGTCCACCCCTTTGAGTTTGGCTTGGAAAGGTATAAATAAAATAACCAGGAAAAAGACTGGCAATGTTGCTCATCCCTTTCCTCTTGAAAAAGCAAATGACCTCATAAATGACTGGTCCAAAACATCCAGGCATGAAAGCCTTCCATCTCATATTAGAAAAAAATTAGAGAGTACTTCTGAAGAAATGTTGAAACTGATTAATTTTATGAGTCAAAATATTGATGAGAGTGATTGCCTCTTTACCGAGTATGAATTAGATAATGCATTAACCAAAGGTCGATCAACTGCTCCTGGAGAGGATGATATAACCTATGATATTCTCAGAACTCTAAGGCACGTGCCTGATAACCCTTTGTTGGCACTGTATAATCTCAGTTACATTGAGGGCGTTCTTCCTACTTCCTGGACCAATAGTCTCATTGTGCCTATCCCTAAGCCCCAACAGCCTGATACATTTAGGCCGATCTCCTTAACTAGTTGTCTTTGTAAAACTTTTGAAAGAATGATAAAAGGTAAAAGGTAAAAGTGTGCAGAACTGTATTTCCACCTTTCTCACTGCGCACACCTCTACTAGTTTTACCACTTTTCTTGATCTAAAATCTGCATTTGATATTGCGAACAGAACCGTTATACTACATGAACTAGCCAAAATGAATATTGGTGATAGCTTACTCTGCTGGATAATAGGATACCTGTCAAATAAAGTATCCTCTGTCCTTTACCAAGTCTTGAGAAGTGATTCTAAAGAAATGTCTTTAGGTACACCGCAGGGAGGAGTTCTTAGTCCCATGCTATTTAATATTCTGATTAATGCTCTCCTAAATGCTCTATCTGCCTCACCTAAACATATAGCTATAAGCTATGCTGATAACATCATGATCCATACAACAGGGCATAAGAAGATGAATACCATTTTTAATGAAGTTCAAGCAATTTGTAATCGACTAGGCCTCATAATATCTTCCTCTAAAACAAAGATATTAACAAGCAAACGACATCCCCCACCCATCTATTTGCAGGGTGAAATCATTAGCTACGTTAAAACTTACAGATATCTTGGTGTAGATGTACCCTTTAACAAATCCACTATACCACATCTAAATAAGAAATGCAAAGATAGGCTAAATGCTCTCAAAGCTGTTGCTGGCTACAATCCCAACTATGGTGCTAATGTGAGAATCGTGAGAATGATGTACATAGCCTATGTTAGGTCCTTAATTGATTATGCTGCTCCCATGTTGATATTAGCTAGAGAAAGTTCTCTCCGACCCTTGGAGTTAATGCAAAATGAAGCTCTCAGGATTATTCTTGGCTGTCCCAGATCTACAAAAGTTCTTAACATGAGGAAGGAGCTTGGTATTTCTAGTATCAGTGATAGGATTGTTGAGATTAACACTGTACTCGGTATTAGAATGTTGAGAAACGAACCAGACACTGTCACAATGAATCTTACCAAGTGTCTAGAGGTAAATACACACAGATCTAAATGGATTGTGATAACGTGCAATTGCATTAAGTTTTATAACCTGCATAAACTGTATCACTGTAGGCAACAAGAGCATTTCACCCCTCCATGGAAGATGTGTTCATTTAATATCACATACCTACAAGTCCCTCCCAAGAAGCTCATTGCTAGTAATCCCTTCCTTAAATCTCTTGTTAGAGCAACTGCTCAAGAAGAAATTTCTCACCTAGCTGGTAGTAATAAGTTATCACAAGTTATATACACTGATGGATCTAAACAGGAGTCTTCTGGCAGGGCTGCATCTGCTCTTGTTGCCACCTCCCTAGTTAAGAACGATAATAAATTTGTTGAGTTAGGCATAAGAAATAACAACTGGGCGTCTACACTGCAAACTGAATTGTTTGCAATCCTAATGGCGCTAAAGCTAACCTATGACACTGAGCTTGACTCTATCATCATTACTGATTCTATGTCATCATTAAAGGCTCTTGACTCATATAATGACTCCAACAACATGCTCATTGGAGAAGCCAGGTATAGATACTCAAAAATTAGGGACAAAGGAATTAATGTACAATTGCTATGGATCCCATCACACATTGGATTACTCCTTCATGATAAAGTTGATATGTTAGCCAAGAAGAGTACCCAGAAGGAGAATGTAGAATATAACTTTGGTATAACTGTGTCTAGCATTAGGAATAATATTAGGAGAGAAGTAAATAATGAAAATGATTGTTATAGGAATGCAGTTAGAAGCCTGAGTAGATCTATAACCCACTATGATAACATGAACGTAGATAAGTATGTTTATGGAGCAACTTGCAATGTGAACAGACTGATTGATGTTGTAGTGGCCAGGCTTAGGCTTGGTTACAAGTACTTCTGGCAGTTTGGGAGACACACAGATGATGATCAAACTAAATGTAAATTATGTGATCAGGTATACGGTCACTCTCTTGAACACTATGTGCTTAATTGTCCACTTATTGAGGAATACAGAGACAGACAGTATAATAACCTATGTGACATGTCAAGATATCTTATTAATGAAAATAAGATACCAGATATACTAAGCAAATTTCCTAAATTTGCTTGTAACAGATAAGTGAACTATAGATATGTAGATATAAATCCATATGTATTCCTGTTAACCCTTTGGGGCCTAGTTCCTAGGCCTTTTGTGTATCCATATGCTCTCGCACTACCGTCCACAGGATGGATAGGGGGTGCACAATAAACTAGCCACTTCGGTGGCAAAATCTAAACTCTAATCTCCTTCAGAATGCAGACACTGTACTTCCCATGTCCAGGATTCAAGTTCGGCTTGCCGGTTTCTCTGAATCCCTTCATAAATGTTACCTTGCTTACACTCCAACAGCACGTCAAGCCATAAAAACCATTTGTCTCCATTTACTCCTGTCTAACACGTTCACGCACACTTGCTGGAAGTCCAAGCCCCTCGCACACTAACTTCCTTTATCCCCTCCCTCCAACCTTTCCTAGGCCGACCCCTACCCCACCTTCCCTCTACTACAGATTTGTATACTCTCGAAGTCATTCTATTTCGTCCCATTCTCTCTACATGTCTAAACCATCTCAATAACCCCTTCTCATCCCTCTGGATAATAGGTTTGGTAATGCCACACCTCCTCCTAATCTTCAAACTATGGATTCTATGCATTATGTTAACACCACACATTGCCCTCAGACATGACATCTCCACTGCCTCTAGCCTTCTCCTCGGTGCAACATTCACCACCCATGCTTCACACCCATACAAGAGCATTGGTATAATTATACTCTCATACATTCCCCTCTTTGCTTTTATGAATAAAGTTCTTTGTCTCCACAGACTCCTCAGTGCACCACTCACCTTTTTTCCCTCGTCAATTCTATGATTCACTTCATCCTTCATAGACTCATCTGCTGACACGTTCACTCCCAAATATCTGAATACATTCACCTCCTCCATACTCCCTCTCTCCTATCTGATATCCAATCTTCCATTACTTTTTTTTATCATCACCTTACTCTTTCCTATATTCACTTTTAACTTCCTTCTTTTACATACCCTACCAAATTCATCCACCAACCTCTGCAACTTCTCTTCAGAATCTCCCAAAAGCACAGTGTCATCAGCAAAGAGCAACTGTGACAACTCCCACTTTGTGTTTGATTCTTTATCTTTTAACTCCACACCTCTTGCCAAGACCCTCGCATTCACTTCTCTTACAACCCCATCTATAAATATATTGAACAACCACGGTGACATCACACATCCTTGTCTAAGGCCTACTCTTACTGGGAAATCATCTCCCTCTCTCCTGCATACTCTAACCTGAGGCCTCACTATCCTCGTAAAAACTCTTCACTTCTTTCAGTAACCTATCTTCTATACCATACACCTGCAACATCTGCCACATTGCCCACCTATCCACCCTGTCATATGCCTTTTCCAAATCCACAAATGCCACAAAAACCTCTTTACCCTTATCTAAATACTGTTCACCTATATGTTTCACTGCAAACACTTGGTCTACACACCCCCACCTGTCCTAAAGCCTCTTTGTTCATCTGCTATCCTACTCTCTGTCTTACTCATAATTCTATCAAAAATAACTCATCCATACACTTTACCAGGTATACTCAACAGACTTTTTCCCCTATATTTTTACACTCTCTCTTTTGTCCCTTTTTCCTTTATGCAAAGGAACTATGCACGCTCTCTGCCAATCTCTAGGTACCTTACCCTCTTCCATTCATTTATTAAATAAAATGCTAAGCACTCCAAAACTATATCCCCACCTGCTTTTAACATTTCTATCTTTATCCCATCAATCCCAGCTGCTTTACCCCCTTTCATTCTACCCACTGCCCCACACACTTCCCCCACACTCACAACTGGCTCTTCCTCACTCCTACAAGATGTTATTCCTCCTTGCCCTATACACGAAATCACCGCTTCCCTATCTTCATCAACATTTAACAATTCCTCAAAATATTCCCTCCATCTTCCCGATATTTCTAACTCTCCATTTAATAACTCTCCTCTCCTATTTTTATCTAAAACAAACCCATTCTTTCCCTAGGCTTTGTCAACTTATTAATCTCACTCCAAAACTTTCTTATTTTCATCAAAATTTGTTGATAACATCTTCCCCACTCTCTCATTTCCTTTCTTTTCACGTAGATTCACCACTCTTTTAACCTCTCCATTTCTATCCATACACTCTTCCCTCCTTGCATCACTACTCTTTTGTAAAAATCTCTCATATGCTAACTTTTTCTCCCCTACTACTCTCTTAACATCATCATTCCACCAATTGCTCTTCTTCCCTCCTGCACCCACTTTCCTGTAACCACAAACTTCTGCTGAACACTCTAACACTACATTCTTAAACCTACCCCATACCTCTTCGACCCCAATGCTTGTATTCTCACTAGCCCATCTATCCTCCAATAGTTGTTTATATCTTACCCTAACTGCCTCCTCCTTAAGTTTATAAACCTTCACCTGTCACTTGCTGCTTCCATTTTCCTTGTATCCCATCTACCTTTTACTCTCACTGTAGCTACAACTAAAACATGATCTGATATATCTGTGGCTCCTCTATAAACATGTACATCCTGAAGTCTACTCAACAGTCTCTTGTCTACCAGTATGTAGTCCAACAAACTACTGACATTTCACCCTACATCATATCTTGCATACTTATTTATCCTCTTTTTTTTTTAAATATGTTACCTATAACCAAACCCCTTTCTATACAAAATTCAATCATTACCTATAATCATAATCAAACCTATAACTGAACTTGATAAAAGCCATATGACATGTGCTAATAGAATATTCATTGCTTGTGTATTCATTGTAACTTCTAAATTTATATTTACAACCGCTCAATTTGTCATTGCGAGGCACGTAAGTCCCTCGTCTTCTAACAACATGTCATTTTTCCCACTATAATCTACCTTGTACATAATTACTATCTCATTTGTTTTGTCTGTTTCGTAAGGTGAAGTCCGGGATCTTTCCTTAATTCATGGTATAACTTAACAAATCTTTGAGGAAAATTGTGTTGTAAAAGTTTAAGCGAAGCTCAGACCTCAACACCTCCCATACCACAACTAGTGCCTGGTACTCCCATACCCACACCTCCCATACCACAACTAGTGCCTGGTACTCCCATACCCACACCTCCCATACCACAACTAATGCCTGGTACTCCAATACCCACACCTCCCATACCACAACTAGTGCCTGGTACTCCCATACCCACACCTCCCATACCACAACTAGTGCCTGGTACTCCCATACCCACACCTCCCATACCACAACTAGTGCCTGGTACTCCCATACCCACACCTCCCATACCACAACTAGTGCCTGGTACTCCCATACCCACACCTCCCATACCACAACTAGTGCCTGGTACTCCCATACCCACACCTCCCATACCACAACTAGTGCCTGGTACTCCCATACCCACACCTCCCATACCACAACTAGTGCCTGGTACTCCCATACCCACACCTCCGACACCACAACTAGTGCCTTGTACTCCCATACCGCAACTAGTGCCTGGTACTCCCATACCCACACCTCCCATACTACAGCTAGTGCCTGGTACTCCCATACCCACACCTCCCATACCACAACTAGTGCCTGGTACTCCCATACCCACACCTCCCATACCACAACTAGTGCCTGGTACTCCCATACCCACACCTCCGACACCACAACTAGTGCCTTGTACTCCCATACCGCAACTAGTGCCTGGTACTCCCACACCCACACTTCCCATACCACAACTAGTGCCTGGTACTCCCACACCCAAACCTCCAGTACCACAACTAGTACCTGGTACTCGTACACACACACCTCCCATACTACAATAAGTGCCTGGTACTCCCACACGAACACCTCCCATACCACAACTTGTGCCTGGAAAATCCTGGAAGGAATGGTCCCGAATCTACACACAGAAATCACCCCCTACGAAAGTCAAAGACTGGGCAAGCGTTGCAAAATACCGCCACTTAAAAGTAGGGGTGGCATTGGTACACTAAGAGAAAACACCATAAGTGTCCGGGGCCCAAGGCTGTTCAACAGCCTCCCACCAAGCATAAGGGGAATTACCAATAGGCCCCTGACTGCCTTCAAGAGGGAGCTGGACAGATACCTAAAGTCAGTGCCGGATCAGCCAGACTGTGGTTCGTACGTTGGACTACGTGAGACCAGCAGTAACAGCCTGGTTGATAAGGCCCTGATCCACCGGGAGGCCTGGTCGTGGACCGGGCCGCGGGGGTGTTGATCCCAGGAATAACCTTCAGGTAGACACCAGGTGGTACTCCCCCACCCTCACCTCCCATACCATAACTAATTCCTGGTCCACCACGCCCACCCTCTCCCCACCACCAACACACCCTGGTCCACCACGCCCACCCTCTCCCCACCACCAACACACCCTGGTCCACCACGCCAACCCTCTCCCCACCACCAACACACCCTGGTCCACCACGCCCACCCTCTCCCCACCACCACTACACCCTGGTCCACCACGCCCTGGTCCACCTCACCTTGGTCCACCCCACCCACCCCTCTCTACGGCCAACAACGAAGCCTGGCACCCTCCCCTCCCTGACAAATAAAGGGTCCCACACTCTTCCTCCCTCAGACCCCATCCTTTCCCATTTTCCCTCTCTCAAGGGAGATTACTCTCCTCCCCGGCCCCCTCCTCCTCCTCCCACTCCACCACGCCAGGTTCCCTTCTTCCCTTCCAGTATGGTATCTTGAAGATACTATTATTTCCAGGCAGGACCCTCCTCCCCATCTCTCAGGATATCGGTTTGTATCATTCATCACCCCGCCTCATCATTCATCACCCCTCCCCTTCATTCATCACTCCTCCCTATCATTCAGCACCCCTCCCCATCATTCATCACCCCTCCCTATCATTCAGCACCCCTCCCCATCATCCAGCACCCACCCCATCATTCAGCACCCAACCCCATCATTCAGCACCCCAACCCATCATTCATCACCCCTCCCTATCATTCAGCACCCCTCCCCATCAGTCAGCACCCAACCCCATCATTCAGCATCCAACCCCATCATTCAGCACCCCACCCCATCATTCACTATCCCACCCCGTCATTCAGCACCCTTTCCATCATTCAGTATCCCACCCCATCATTCGCTATCCAACCCCATCATTCAGCACCCCACCCCATCATTCAACAACCCATCCCATCAATTAGCACCCCTCCCCATTATTCAGCAATCCTCCCCATCATTCAGCATCCCTCCACATCATTCAGAATCCCTCCCCATCATTCAGTATCCCACCTCATCATTCAGTATTCCACCCCACCATTCACTATCCAACCCCATCATTCAGTATCCCACCCCATCATTCAGTATCTCACCCGATCATTCAGTATCCCACCCCATCATTCAGTATCCCACTCCATCATTCACCATCCCACCTCATCATTCAGTATCCCACCCCATCATTCAGTATCTCACCTGATCATTCAGTATCCCACCCCATCATTCAGTATCACACCCCATCATTCAGTATCCCACCCCATCATTCACCATCCCACCCCATCATTCAGTATCCCACCCCATCATTCAGTATCCCACCCCATCATTCGGTATCCCACCCCATCATTCACCATCCCACCTCATCATTCAGTATCCCACCCCATCATTCAGTATCCCACCCCATCATTCAACATCCCACTCCATCATTCAGCATCCCACACCTTCATTCAGGAGACCTCCCCATCATTCAGCATCCCACCCCATCATTCAGCATCCCACCCCATCATTCAGTATCCCACCCCATCATTCAGTATCCTACCCCATCATTCAGCACCCCTCCCCATTATTCAGCACCCCCATCATTCAGTATCCCACCCCATCATTCAGTATCCCACCCCATCATTCAGCATCCCACCCCATCATTCAACATCCCACTCCATCATTCAGCATCCCACCCCTTCATTCAGCACACCTCCCCATTATTCAGCATCCCACCCCATCATTCAGCATCCCACCCCATCATTCAGTATCCCACCCCATCATTCAGTATCCCACCCCATCATTCAGCACCCCTCCCATTATTCAGCACCCCCATCATTCAGTATCCCACCCCATCATTCAGTATCTCACCTGATCATTCAGTATCCCACACTATCATTCAGTATCCCACCCCCTCATTCACCATCCCACCTCCTCATTCAGTATCCCACCCCATCATTCAGTATCCCACCCCATCATTCAGCATCCCACTCCATCATTCAGCATCCCACCCCATCATTCAGCACCCCTCCCCATTATTCAGTACCCCACCCCATCATTCAGCATCCCACCCCATCATTCATTATCCCACCCCATCATTCAGTATCCCATCCCATCATTCAGCACCCCTCCCCATTATTCAGCACCCCCATCATTCAGTATCCCATCCCATCATTCAGTATCCCACCCCATCATTCAGTATCCCACCCCATCATTCAACATCCCACTCCATCATTCAGCATCCCACCCCGTCATTCAGCACACCTCCCCATTATTCAGTATCGCACCCCATCATTCAGCATCCCACCCCATCATTCAGTATCGCACCCCATCATTCAGTATCCCACCCCATCATTCAGCACCCCTCCCATTATTCAGCACCCCCATCATTCAGTATCCCACCCCATCATTCAGTATCCCACCCCATCATTCAGTATCTCACCCGATCATTCAGTATCCCACCCTATCATTCAGTATCCCACCCCATCATTCACCATCCCACCACATCATTCAGTATCCCACCCCATCATTCAGTATCCCACCCCATCATTGAGCATCCCACTCCCTCATTCAGCGTCCCACCCCATCATTCAGCACCCCTCCCCATTATTCAGTACCCCACCCCATCACTCAGCATCCCACCCCATCATTCATTATCCCACCCCATCATTCAGTATCCCGTCCCATCATTCAGCACCCCTCCCCATTATTAAGCACCCCCATCATTCAGTATCCCACCCCATCATTCAGTATCCCATCCCATCATTCAGTATCCCACCCCATCATTCAGTATACCACCCCATCATTCAGTATCCTACCCCATCATTCACCATCCCACCTCATCATTCAGTATCCCACTCCATCATTCAGTGTCGCACCCCATCATTCAGCATCCCACCCCATCATTCAGTATACCACCCCATCATTCAGTATCCCACTCCATCATTCAGCATCCCACCCCATCATTCAGCATCACACCCCATCATTCAGTATCCCACCCCATCATTCAGCACCCCACCCCATCATTCAGCATCCCACACCATCATTCAGCATCCCACCCCATCATTCAGTATCCCACCCCATCATTCAGCATCCCATCCCATCATTCAGTATCCCACCCCATCATTCAGTATCCCACTCCATCATTCAGCATCCCACCTCATCATTCAGCATCCCACCTCATCATTCAGCATCCCACCCCATCATTCAGTATCCCATCCCATCATTCAGCACCCCACCCCATCATTCAGCATCCCACACCATCATTCAGCATCCCACCCCATCATTCAGTATCACACCCCATCATTCAGCACACCTCCCCATTATTCAGCATCCCACCCCATCATTCAGCATCCCACCCCATCATTCAGTATCCTACCCCATCATTCAGTATCCCACCCCATCATTCAGCACCTCTCCCCATTATTCAGCACCCCCATCATTCAGTATCCCACCCCATCATTCAGTATCCCACCCCATCATTCAGTATCTCACCCGATCATTCAGTATCCCACCCCATCATTCAGTATCCCACCCCATCATTCACCATCCCACCTCATCATTCAGTATCCCAGCCCATCATTCAGTATCCCACCCCATCATTCAGCATCCCACTCTATCATTCAGCATCCCACCCCATCATTCAGCACCCCTCCCCATTATTCAGTACCCCACCCCATCATTCAGCATCCCACCCCATCATTCATTATCCCACCCCATCATTCAGTGTCCCATCCCATCATTCAGCACCCCTCCCCATTATCAAGCACCCCCATCATTCAGTATCCCACCCCATCATTCAGTATCCCACCCCATCATTCAGTATCTCACCCGATCATTCAGTAACCCACCCCATCATTCAGTATCCTACCCAATCATTCACCATCCCCCCTCATCATTCAGTATCCCACTCCATCATTCAGTATCGCACCCCATCATTCAGCATCCCACTCCATCATTCAGTATCCCACCCCATCATTCAGTATCCCACTCCATCATTCAGCATCTCACCCCATCATTCAGCATCCCACCCCATCATTCAGTATCCCACTCCATCATTCAGCACCCCACCCCATCATTCAGCATCCCACACCATCATTCAGCATCCCACCCCATTATTCAGTATCCCACCCCATCATTCAGCATCCCATCCCATCATTCAGTATCCCACCCCATCATTCAGCATCCCACACCATCATTCAGCATCCCACCCCATCATTCAGCATCCCACCCCATCATTCAGTATCCCACCCCATCATTCAGCACCCCACCCCCTCCTTCAGTATCCCACCCCATCATTCAGTATCCCACTCCATCATTCACCATCCCACCTCAACATTCAGTATCCCACCCCATCAATCAGTATCCCACCCCATCATTCAGCATCCCACCCCATCATTCAGTATCCCACCCCATCATTCAGTATCCCACCCCATTATTCAGTATCCCACCCCATCATTTACCATCCCACCTCATCATTCAGTATCCCACCCCATCATTCAGTATCCTACCCCATCATTCAACATCCCACTCCATCATTCAGCATCTCACCCCATCATTCAGCACACCTCCCCATCATTCAGCATCCCACCTCATCATTCAGTATCCCACCCCATCATTCAGTAACCCTCCCCATTATTCAGCACCCCCATCATTCAGTATCCCACCCCATCATTCAGTATCCCTCCCCATCATTCAGTATCTCACCCGATCATTCAGTATCCCACCCTATCATTCAGTATCCCACCCCCTCATTCACCATCCCACCTCATCATTCAGTATCCCACCCCATCATTCAGTATCCCACCCCATCATTCAGCATCATACTCCATCATTCAGCATCCCACCCCATCATTCAGCAACCCACCCCATTATTCAGTACCCCACCCCATCATTCAGCATCCCACCCCATCATTCATTATCCCACCCCATCATTCAGTATCCCATACCATCATTCAGCACCCCTCCCTATTATTAAGCACCCTTATCATTCAGTATCCCACCCCATCATTCAGTATCCCACCCCATCATTCAGTATCCTACCCCATCATTCACCATCCCACCTCATCATTCAGTATCCCACTCCATCATTCAGTATCGCACCCCATCATTCAGCATCCCACCCCATCATTCAGTATCGCACCCCATCATTTAGTATCCCACTCCATCATTCAGCATCCCACCCCATCATTCAGCATCCCACACCCTCATTCAGTATCCCACCCCATCTTTCAGCACCACACCCCATCATTCAGCATCCCACACCATCATTCAGCATCCCACCCCATCATTCAGTATCCCACCCCATCATTCAGCATCCCATCCCATCATTCAGTATCCCACCCCATCATTCAGTATCCCACTCCATCATTCAGCATCCCACCCCATCATTCAGCATCCCACCCCATCATTCAGTATCCCACCCCATCATTCAGCACCCCACCCCATCATTCAGCATCCCACACCATCATTCAGCATCCCACCCCATCATTCAGTATCCCACTCCATCATTCAGCATCCCACCCCATCATTCAGCATCCCACCCCATCATTCAGCATCCCACCCCATCATTCAGCACCCCACCCCATCATTCAGCATCCCACACCATCATTCAGTATCCCATCCCATCATTCAGCACCCCTCCCTATTATTAAGCACCCTTATCATTCAGTATCCCACCCCATCATTCAGTATCCCACCCCAATATGATGTTCAATGAGGACAAATTCCAACTACTCCGTTATGGAAAACTGGAGGAGATAATAGCTAGAACAGAGTATACTACTGACTCCGGCCATACAATAGAGCGGAAAAATAATGTAAGGGACCTGGGAGTAGTAATGTCTGAGGATCTCACTTTCAAGGATCACAACAGTGCCACGATCGCACGTGCAAAGAAAATGATAGGATGGATAGGATGATAGGATGAGAACTTTCAAAACGAGAGATGCCAAGCCCATGATGATCCTTTTCAAATCACTTGTTCTCTCTAGGCTGGAATACTGCTGTACATTAACATCTCCATACAAAGCAGGTGAAATCGCAGATCTAGAGAGTGTACAGAGATCCTTTACTGCACGTATAAGTTCTGTCAAGCACCTTAACTACTGGGAACGCTTGGAAGCACTTGACTTGTACTCGTTGGAACGCAGGAGGGAGAGATATATCATAATCTACACTTGGAAAATCTTGGAAGGAATGGTCCCAAATCTGCACACAGAAATCACTCCCTACGAAAGTAAAAGACTGGGCAGGCGATGCAAAATGCCGCCAATAAAAAGTAGGGGCGCCATTGGTACACTAAGAGAAAACACCATAAGTGTCCGGGGCCCAAAACTGTTCAACAGCCTCCCATCAAGCCTTAGGGGAATTGCCAATAAACCCCTGGCTGCCTTCAAGAGAGAGCTGGACAGATACCTAAAGTCAGTGCCGGATCAGCCGGGCTGTGGCTCGTACGTCGGACTGCGTGCGGCCAGCAGTAACAGCCTAGTTGATCAGGCCCTGATCCATCGGGAGGCCTGGTCGTGGACCGGGCCGCGGGGGCGTTGATCCCCGGAATAACCTCCAGATTACCTCCAGATTATCATTCAGCATCCCACCCCATCATTCAGTATCCCACCCCATCATTCAGTATCCCACCCCATCATTCACCATCCCACCCCATCATTCAGTATCCCACCCCATCATTCAGTATCCCACTCCATCATTCAGCACTCCACCCCATCATTCAGCATCCCACACCATCATTCAGCATCCCACCCCATCATCCAGTATCCCACCCCATCATTCAGCATCCCATCCCATCATTCAGTATCCCACCCCATCATTCAGTATCCCACTCCATCATTCAGCATCCCACCCCATCATTCAGCATCCCACCCCATCATTCAGTATCCCACCCCATCATTCAGCACCCCACCCCATCATTCAGCATCCCACACCATCATTCAGCATCCCACCCCATCATTCAGTATCCCATCCCATCATTCAGTATCCCACTCCATCATTCAGCATCCCTCCCCATCATTCAGCATCCCACCCTATCATTCAGAACCCCTCCCCATTATTCAGCACCCCTCCCCATCATTGAGCATCCCACCCCATCACTGAGCACCCTTCCCCATCATTCAGAACCTCTCCACATCATTCGGCACCCCTCCCCATTATTCAGCATCCCTCCCCATCATTCAGCACTGCACCCCATCTTTCAGCACCCTTTCCTATCATTCAGCGCCCCACCCCATTATTCAGCATCCCACCTCATCATTCAGTGCCCCTCCCCATTATTCAGCATCCCTCCCCATCATTCAGCACCCCACCCCATCATTTAGCATCCCACTCCATTATTCAGCACCCCACCCCATCATTCAGCACCCCTCCTCATCATTCAGAACCTCTCCACATCATTCAGCACACGTCCCCATTATTCAACACCTCTCCCCATCATTCATCACTCCTCCCCATCATTCGGCATCCCATCCCATCATTCAGCACCTCCCCACCCCAACACTATCTTATATCCCCACCTCCCCTCCCCAACACTATGTTATCTTTCCACTCCCCTCCCCAACACTATCTTACCTCTCCACCTCCCATCCCCAATGCAGTCTCACCTCCCCTCCCCAGAACTGTCTTACCTCCCCGCCACTATCTTATCTTCCCTCCCCAAAACTGTCTTACCACCCCACCTACCCTCCCCTACACTTTCTTACCTCCCAACCTGTACTCATTACTAAATTACCTCCCCCACCTACCCTCCCAACACTATCTTACCTCCCCTCCCTATCACTATCTTACCTCCCCACCTCCCCTCACCAACACTATCTTTCCTGCTCACCTCTCCTCCCCAACGCTCTCTTATTTCCCCTCCCCACACTATCTTACGTCCTCTTTCTCCCCTCCCCTCCCCTTCCTAACAATAACTTACCTCCCCTCTCTACACTATTTCCTCCTCATCATCGCCCCAATTCCCTCTACCCTCATTCCAACCCACCACACATGACCAACCCTCTGTGCGCCTCTACCGCTCCTCCCTCCCCCCCGCCCCTCATCCCCCAGCACAGGCATGGGGGACATCCCCTTCCTCATTAACCCCAACCCACCTAAAACCCAAGTATAGAATGTCCCTCTTCCTGCTTCCCTTCCCTGAGGGTCCTCCCTCCCTCTCTTCAGAATGAAGGCCCCTCTCATCCCCTACCAACTTGGGTTATCCTAGGTTCTCTACACATATGCTGCTATGTATGATTATGGAAAATTTTCTAGGGTGCTTATCTGTATGTACCTCAACATTATATACATACAAGTAATCTCATTGGGAGACAACCATATTGTTTACCGTAGTCACCCCGTGTAGACATGTGAGAAAACTTAACCACCTCTGGTCACTACAGGTGGCCCCTTCGACCTCACAATCTTATCCATATCTATCCGAGACCAGTATGGATTGGATAGCACCCACAAGTACGGTGCTACTAATTAATTGTGGACTGTATATATTATATTAGTTTAGCTGAATGAATGGGGGGGGGGGTAGGATACACATGGATACATCCATCAAGGAAAAACATTTGTACATAATCCCACCACTTACCAGCTGTTCTCTGGTGGTCACTTGATGTAGCTGGATCACTCATAACCTATCCAATTACAACATAACATAACTGGCCAGCATGAGTCTGTTATAACTAGAAGGGTTACTTAACTGTGGGTGATTGATACTCCTTATTTCCTCCATTCACCATCTCATCTCGATGTCCTGCTACACCGACACGGTTCTCATTCCGGCAGGACGAGGTATCCGTCGGTTTGTCCCGGTTTAGAAGTCGTGACTCAATGAGCTTCACTTTCCTCGTCTCGGGAACAACAAGGTCTAACGTGTTCACTCGGAGCAAGGCGACTTATTTCACATCCCGCATTCTCTTAACTCAATGTTATTATCACTGATTACATTACCATTCACAAGACGATTTAACGTCTCATAACTATTATACAAATTAGAGGTCACTCCATTAAGATCTGAGGCCGATGAGTGAGGATTAACACACGGGTATGTCCCCTGGACACACACCCTGGCCGTGCACCTGCCACCCGGTCGAACATTATTCACTAATTTTACCACCCCTTTACAGTGGTCCCGTAAATCACGTTCCCTCACTCTTCACTAGGGATAGTCACGACACTTCCTATTATGAATTGAGGCCTATATTGATCCTTAGGCCCCCGTGAACGCCAGTTTCCTCATTCCCGGTTTTCTCAGCCTCCTCACCACATTCAAAACCATCCGCCTCTTACCATGGCCCGCATCCACCTCTACCCCAGCACATCAGCGCATGCGCAAAGGGAACTCTTGGTTCTACTCTATTTTCAAATACATTTTTGACCCATATAGACACATTAAACACCTATTAGGCACTATAGTTTCGGAAAATTAAAATATTTTCCACAATGATAATTCTATGTAACTGTATTTGTGTATACCTGAATAAACTTACTTACTAACTTACACAGGAGCCCCTCCACATCCCTCCTGTCGAGGGAAGGGGAGCCAAGCCCTGATCAACAGAGGAAGTTTCTCCCCTTCCCCCCCCATTGCCCGGTTCCTCCCTCCCTCCAACCCTCTCCCCTCTACAACTGGTCCTGGACCAGCCCACCCCACTTCCTCACAGCCCCACAACCCCCAACCTCCATAACACAGCCATGACACTTCCTCAGGCCTTCCCCTCTCCAGTCCAAAACCAGTACCCCTCCCATATGAAGGTCCTACCAGTACTCCTTCCATATGAAGGTCCTACCAGTACCCTCCCATATGAAGGTCCTACCAGTACCCCTCCCATATGAAGGTCCTACCAGTACCCATCCCATATGAAGTGTGGAAATTTGTCTGGACTGCCTCCATGTGAGTTGTCTACCCTAGGAAGCTCTGTTGACACCAAGCCCTGAGGCTGGTACCTCAGCCTCACAAGTGGCTTATAAGACTGATGTTGCAAGAAATCTCACCTGCATGCACGAATAAAGGACTAACTTACTTGGTGTTGGAAAATGTAACCCGGTCTTCAACCTCTCTAAGCTTTAACCCCCTCTGGACTTCCCCTCAGAACCATGTGCAACAGGGAACCTTAATTCCTGCAATATTCAGTTGGTATTAGTGAAGTGCCTGCACCTCAGAAATTCCTGTTTCCAAGGGGGTGTGCATCCCCTAGTATAACTATGCAGGAAGTGACACTAACTTCTAAGCTTAACAACGAGGAAACGCCGGCACGTACCGATCATTGGCCGTCCAACTGCACAAAGACCCACAGTTCAACTCACTCTCAAATTCTCCCCAGAAACTGGCCAGAATGCTGAGAAAGAAAGGGAGGTCTCGTCTTACTGTATGGGCCTGACGGAGGAGGTCATCTACGGTACTTCGAGGTGCCTCCACCAGATTTCCCAAGGGCCTAGTATGTGTAGACACGTGGGGCGCCGCCCTGACGTTCGAAGCGGTGTGCCTCGTTTGGAGTTTCAACAAATAAGGAGGCACTGTGATCTCAAAACCCCATGCCTCAGCATTCAAACTAGGGCTGCCAGTTCTCCCTAGCAAATATAACCAAGTTTGCCTATATTACAGGCCTATTACTACCTACATTGAGGTCTTAGGTCTACATTATTATTATCTACAGTTACCTTAATAGTCCTAATATTAGTTCACTGACAGTATAAACTACCTGCCTCTTCCTCGAAGGGGAAATCTATCACCTTCGCCAACCCGGGTGTATGTGTGTGTTTTGGGTGGATGTAAGGGCCAGCAGAACTCAGACGGCTTTTTCGTGGAATACTAGGGCCTTCATGTGACGTATCTACCCTCTGGAACTTTAGGATCGAATAAATTTCCACATGAAGGTCCTACCAGTACCCCTCCTATATGAAGGTTCTACCAGTACCCCTCCCATATGAAGATCCTACCAGTACCCCTCCTACCAGTACCCCTTGCTCCCATTCTATTCCTCATCCTCATTTCTGACATAGAGATGTAAGCCATAGCTCCGTGTCTTCCTTTGTGGATGACACCCGAATCACCATGGCAGTGACCTCCATCGAAGACACTGCAAGACTCCAAGTGGACATCAACCAGATCTTTGAATGGGCCACTCAAAACAATATGAACTTCAACGAGGAGAAATTTCAACTACTCAGATATGGGAAACTTGAATAAATTATAAATGTGTCAGGGTATACCACATATTCTAACCATACAATAGAGTGGAAAAGTAATGTGAATGACCTGGGAGTGATAATGTCAGAGGATCTCACCTTCAAAGACCACAACAATGTATCTACCTCATCCACTAAGAAAATGATAATATAGATAATGAGAACCTTCAAAACTAGGGATCCAAGCTCATGACGATTGTCTTCAAATCGCTTGTGCTCTCTAGGCTGGAATACTGCTGTACACTAACGGCCCCCTTAAAAGCTGCCGACATTGCAGACCTGGAGAGTGTACAAAGAACTTTCATGCCACACATAAGTGCGATAAGGCACCTAAACTACTGGGAATGGTTGAAGGTCCTTGATCTGTATTCCCTCGAACGCAGGCGAGAGAGATATATGATAATATACACTTGGAAGGTCCTGGAGGGATTGATACCAAACTTGCACACAAAAATCACTCCATATGAAAGCAAAAGACTCGGCAGGAGATGCAACATTTCCCTGATGAAAAGCAGGGGTGCCACGAGTACACTGAGAGACAGCACAATAAGTGTCAGGGGCCCAAGACTGTTCAATTGCCTCCTTGCATACATAAGGGGGATTACCAATAGACCCCTGGCTGTCTTCAAGAAGGCACTGGACAGGCACCTAAAGTCAGTACCTGACCAACAGGGATGTGGTTTGTACGTCAGCTTGCGTGTGGCCAGCAGTAACAGCCTGGTTGATCAGACCCTGATCCACCATGAGGCCTGGTCTCAGACCGGGCTGCGGGGGCGTTGATCCCCAGAACCCTCTCCAGGTAAACTCCAGGTAAACCCCTCCCATATGAAGGTCCTACCAGTACCCCTCCTATATAATGGTCCTACCAGTACCCCTCCAATATGAAGGTTCTACCAGTACCCCTCCTATATGAAGGTCCTACCAGTACCCCTCCTATATGAAGGTCCTACCAGTACCCATCCCCAATATGAAGGTTCTACAAGTACCACTCCTATACGAAGGTTCTACCAGTACCCCCCCAATATGAAGGTCCTACCAGTACTGCTCCTATATGAAGGCCCTTCCCGTACCCCCCTAATATGAAGGTTCTACCAGTACCACTCCTATACGAAGGTTCTACCAGTACCCCCCAATATGAAGGTCTTACCAGTACCCCTCCTATATGATGGTTCTTCGAGTACCACTCCTATATGAAGGTTCTACCAGTACCACTCCTATATGAAGGTTCTACCAGTACCACTCCTATATGAAGGTTCTACCAGTACCACTCCTATATGAAGGTTCTACCAGTACCACTCCTATATGATGGTTCTTCGAGTACCACTCCTATATGAAGGTTCTACCAGTACCCCTCCCATATGAAGGTTCTACCAGTACCCCTCCCATATGAAGGTTCTACCAGTACCCATCCTATATGAAGGTTCTACCAGTACCCCTCCCATATGAAGGTTCTACCAGTACCCATCCTATATGAAGGTTCTACCAGTACCCCTCCTATATGAAGGTTCTAGGTTCTACCAGTACCCCTCCTATATGAAGGTTCTAGGTTCTACCAGTACCCCTCCCATATGAAGGTTCTACCAGTACCCATCCTATATGAAGGTTCTACCAGTACCCCCCAATATGAAGGTCTTACCAGTACCCCTCCTATAAGATGGTTCTTCGAGTACCACTCCTATATGAAGGTTCTACCAGTACCCCTCCTATATGAAGGTTACGAAAACTGGAGGAAACAATAGCTTGGACGGAGTATATTACAATCTCTACTCACATATAGAGCAGAAAAGTAATGTGAAGGACCTAGGAGTGTTAATGTCAGAGGATCTCACCTTCAAGGTTCACAACAGTGTCATTATCACATCTGCGAGGAAAATGACAGGACAGATAATGAGAACCTTCAAAAGAAAGGATGCGAAGCTAATGATGATCCTTTTTAAGGTGTCCTGTAGCTCGATTGCTAGCGCACACAGTTCACGCTCTGAGGCCCGGGGGTCGATCCCCGGTACGGGTGGAAACATTAGGACGTGTTTCATCAAGGTACCTGCTGTCCATGTTCACCTATCAGTAAAATAGGTGCCTGGGTGTTAGTTAACTGATATGGGTCGCATTCTGGGACAAAATTGACCTAAATTACAGGAAATGCTGTGCATAATAAGGAGCTTTCTATAAAGTAGCATGTCATTGATGTTACCTAAGACTGTATACCTGGAATACCACTGTACACTAACAGCTTCATTCAATTCATGTGAAATCTCAGATCTAGAGAATGTACAGAGAACGGTTACTGCACATATAAGTCCAACAAACACCTTAATTACTGGGAACACTTGGAGGCACTTGTCCTGTACTCACTGGAGCGCAGGCAAAAGTGGTACATCATAGACTACACCTGGAAAATCCTATAATGGTTGGTCCCAATTCTGCAGACAGAAATCATTTCCCACAATAGCAAAACTCTGGGCAGACGGTGGAATATACCCCCAATGAAAAGTAGGGGCGCCATTATTACACTAAGAGGGAAGACAGGCCCAAGAATGTTTAACAGCCTCACACCAGGTATAATGGCTATTACCAATAAACCCCCTGGCTGCCTTCAAGAGGGAGCTGGATAGATACCTAAAGTCAGTACCCGACCAGACGGGCTGTGGTTGGTGTGTTGGATTACATGTCGCCAGAAGTAACAGCCTGAGTGATCAGGCCCTTATCCAGTGGTAGGCCTAGTCATGGACTGTGCTACGGAGGCACTGACCCCTGGAACACACTCCAGGTAGGCTGACCTCCTATATGAAGGCTGTAACAGTACCCCATCCAATATGAATATCCAATATCAGTATCCCCTCCAATGTAAAGGTTCTGCCATTAGTTGGGAAAGTATTGGTAAAGATGGAGGTGTCACCCCTGGTGCTGGCGCTGTCATGGTGGACACTACTTGCACTAACAGCAAGAATACTGAAATGAAAGACAGTGTACCAGATGGAATTAGTGGTCCTGGTGGTGACGAAACAGGTAAAGACAAAAATATACGAATTCCAGAACTGCAAAAATAGCAATACTGCATGACATGGGATATCTGGAAAAACAGGTGGGACGTGCAGTTCTGACCATTTTAAAAAATGGCGCGCCGACATGACCAAAGGTGAATGCAACCCTTCTTCTGGTAAACTATTTCACCTTGAAATGTGTTACTCTTCAGTCTATGAAAGACAATGATACAACACATACTGTCAGGCCTACCATTTAGATAAGATAAGATTTTCTTCAGGTTTTTAACCCCGAAGGGTTAGCCACCCAGGATAACCCAAGAAAGTCAGTGCCTGGAGTTTACCTGGAGAGAGTTCCGTGGGTCAACGCCCCCGCGGCCCGGTCTGAGACCAGGCCTCCTGGTGGATCAGAGCCTGATCAACCAGGCTGTTGCTGCTGGCTGCACGCAAACCAACATACGAGCCACAGCCCGGCTGATCCGGAACTGACTTTAGGTGCTTGTCCAGTGCCAGCTTGAAGACTGCCAGGGGTCTGTTGGTAATCCCCCTTATGTGTGCTGGGAGGCAGTTGAACAGTCTCGGGCCCCTGACACTTATTGTATGGTCTCTTAACGTGCTAGTGACACCCCTGCTTTTCATTGGGGGGATGGTGCATCGTCTGCCAAGTCTTTTGCTTTCGTAGTGGGTGATTTTCGTGTGCAAGTTCGGTACTAGTCCCTCTAGGATTTTCCAGGTGTATATAATCATGTATCTCTCCCTCCTGCGTTCCAGGGAATACAGGTTTAGGAACCTCAAGCGCTCCCAATAATTGAGGTGTTTTATCTCCGTTATGCGCGCCGTGAAAGTTCTCTGTACATTTTCTAGGTCGGCAATTTCACCTGCCTTGAAAGGTGCTGTTAGTGTGCAGCAATATTCCAGCCTAGATAGAACAAGTGACCTGAAGAGTGTCATCATGGGCTTGGCCTCCCTAGTTTTGAAGGTTCTCATTATCCATCCTGTCATTTTTCTAGCAGATGCGATTGATACAATGTTATGGTCCTTGAAGGTGAGATCCTCCGACATGATAACTCCCAGGTCTTTGACGTTGGTGTTTCGCTCTATTTTGTGGCCAGAATTTGTTTTGTACTCTGATGAAGATTTAATTTCCTCATGTTTACCATATCTGAGTAATTGAAATTTCTCATCGTTGAACTTCATATTGTTTTCTGCAGCCCACTGAAAGATTTGGTTGATGTCTGCCTGGAGCTTTGCAGTGTCTGCAATGGAAGACACTGTCATGCAGATTCGGGTGTCATCTGCAAAGGAAGACACGGTGCTGTGGCTGACATCCTTGTCTATGTCGGATATAAGGATGAGGAACAAGATGGGAGCGAGTACTGTGCCTTGTGGAACAGAGCTTTTCACCGTAGCTGCCTCGGACTTTACTCTGTTGACGACTACTCTCTGTGTTCTGTTAGTGAGGAAATTATAGATCCATCGACCGACTTTTCCTGTTATTCCTTTAGCACGCATTTTGTGCGCTATTACGCCATGGTCACACTTGTCGAAGGCTTTTGCAAAGTCTGTATATATTACATCTGCATTCTTTTTGTCTTCTACTGCATTTAGGACCTTGTCGTAGTGGTCCAATAGCTGAGACAGACAGGAGCGACCTGTTCTAAACCCATGTTGCCCTGGGTTGTGTAACTGATGGGTTTCTAGATGCGTGGTGATCTTGCTTCTTAGGACCCTTTCAAAGATTTTTATGATATGGGATGTTAGTGCTATTGGTCTGTAGTTCTTTGCTGTTGCTTTACTGCCCCCTTTGTGGAGTGGGGCTATGTCTGTTGTTTTTAGTAACTGTGGGACGACCCCCGTGTCCATGCTCCCTCTCCATAGGATGGAAAAGGCTCGTGATAGGGGCTTCTTGCAGTTCTTGATGAACACAGAGTTCCATGAATCTGGCCCTGGGGCAGAGTGCATGGGCATGTCATTTATCGCCTGTTCGAAGTCATTTGGCGTCAGGATAACATCGGATAGGCTTGTGTTAATCAAATTTTGTGGCTCTCTCATAAAAAATTCATTTTGATCTTCGACTCTCAGTCTGGTTAGCGGCTTGCTAAAAACTGAGTCATATTGGGACTTGAGTAGCTCACTCATTTCCTTGTTGTCATCTGTGTAGGACCCATCTTGTTTAAGTAGGGGCCCAATACTGGACGTTGTTCTCGATTTTGATTTTGATTTGGCATAGGAGAAGAAATACTTTGGGTTTCTTTCGATTTCATTTATGGCTTTTAGTTCTTCCCGCGATTCCTGACTCCTAAAGGATTCTTTTAGCTTAAGTTCGATGCTTGCTATTTCTCTGACCAGTGTCTCCCTACGCATTTCAGATATATTGACCTCTTTTAGCCACTCTGTTATTCTTTTCCGTCGCCTGTAAAGGGAGCGCCTGTCTCTTTCTGTTTTACATCTACTCCTCCTTTTTCTTAGAGGAATAAGCCTTGTGCATACATCGAGTGCTACCGAGTTAATCTGTTCTAGGCATAAGTTGGGGTCTGTGTTGCTTAGTATATCTTCCCAGCTTATATCGGTTAGGACTTGGTTTACTTGGTCCCACTTTATGTTTTTGTTATTGAAGTTGAATTTGGTGAATGCTCCCTCGTGACTAATCTCATTATGTCGGTCTGGGGCTCCGCGCATACATGACTGAACCTCAATTATGTTGTGATCTGAGTATATTGTTTTTGATATGGTGATATTTCTTATCAGATCATCATTGTTAGTGAAGATGAGGTCTAGTGTATTCTCCAGTCTAGTAGGCTCTATTATTTGCTGGTTTAAATTGAATTTTGTGCAGAGATTTAAAAGCTCGCGTGAGTGTGAGTTTTCATCAGAGCTGCCTCCTGGTGTTATTACTGCAACAATATTATTTGCTATATTCCTCCATTTTAGGTGCCTTAAGTTGAAATCCCCCAGGAGCAAGATGTTGGGTGCAGGAGCTGGAAGGTTTTCCAGACAGTGGTCAATTTTTAACAGCTGTTCCTGGAATTGCTGGGATGTTGCATCCAGAGGCTTGTAGACTATCACAATGACTAGGTTTTGGTTCTCGACCTTTACTGCTAAAACTTCCACTACATCATTTGAGGCATTTAGCAGTTCTGTGCAAACAAGTGACTCTGCAATGTACAGGCCAACCCCCCCCCTTTTGCCTGTTCACTCTGTCACATCTGTATAGGTTGTAACCTGGGATCCATATTTCGTTGTCCAAGTGATCCTTTATGTGGGTCTCAGTGAAAGCCGCGAACATTGCCTTTGCCTCTGCAAGCAGTCCACGGATGAAAGGTATTTTGTTGTTTGTTGCTGGCTTTAGACCCTGTATATTTGCAAAGAAGAATGTTATCGGACTGGTGGTATTGTTGGTACTGGGGGGGGATTTTTTTCTGGCATTAGTATCTGTATCTGTTGGTTTGGAGTGGAGGCCATCGACTGTGGTTCCACTCCAGGAATGACTGGATTTGGTGTACGATTTCTGCCATTTCCTGCCAGTTTTTTTTCCTTCCTGGCACTAAAAAACCTCTCCCTCTTGAGTGGCTGTGGCTACCCAGGTTTTCCCATGGCCTGGATGTTTTGTATCTTTTTGTCCCCTTTAGATGGTATGCCTGGCAATTTAAGTTATAGCACAGTCTTTCCTGTACTGAAGAGGTACACAGTTCAGGGTGAAAAAGCTTACAGGAAGGGAGTTTGCATTTTCCTGTTGTCATATGGGCATGGCATTTCCTAGGGTGGTCATAGTTGCACGTCCCATCTGTTTTTCCAGATTTCCCATGCCAGCAGATACCGAGTGCATAGTATGTGCACAGGCTTGGTTTCCGTTTGCCTTGGGTTTCTGTGACTGTATTCCCTGTTGGTGCATGTTTCCCTGTCTTACTTCTATCCTCCCTAGCACCAACAATGGAGCTCCCACCATTTGTTTTCGGTAATATATCCTCACTATTGCTAGTGGAGTCCTCTTGTTTGCTATTTCCTGCGGTATTTCTAGTTTGCAATATTGGTTTTATCTTATCTTTGACTACACTTGTTTCCCTACTATGGCTCCTGTCCCCTATGAGGTCATTCATATGTATTCCTTCCTGCGTATAATTCCCGACTACCTGGACAAAATCTCCAGCTTCACCATTACTGTCTCCCAGGACAGCATCTCCAGCTTCCCCATTACTGTCTCCCAGGACAGCATCTCCAGCTTCACCATTACTGTCTCCCAGGACAGCACCTCCAGCTTCACCATTACTGTCTCCCAGGACAGCACCTCCAGCTTCCCCATTACTGTCTCCCAGGACAGCACTATCAGCCCCCCATTTACTGACTACCAGGACATCATCTCCAGCCTTACAGTTTCTGACTACATGGCCAGTATCAAGGGCAGTACCATTCAGCCCGGACTTTTTATGTTCCCATCTGTTGTAGAAAGCTTCCAGGTTTTCTATGAAAGCAGCTTTGATGTTGACCTCTTTTAATACCCTTGTGATTTTAGTCCACAGATTTATCTCATTTGGGCATACCCAAAAACACTTCCCTGTTTTAATACTGCTTGTAGCTAGTTCTTGGATATCTGCACAAGGGGCGTGACACCAATTTCCACAGAAATGACAATTTATGCATGTGGAAGCCCGTTTGTTTGACTGACCACAGACTACACACAGCTTCATAATGATTTGAATGGTTGATTTACTGCAATTCTACTAGCAACCTCTTGAATATTCTATTAATAACCTGCTAGGTGGTGCACAACGAAACCGTTTGAAACCAGTCCAGGGTTCGGACCAGTCAAGGGTTCGGACCAGTCTATCTGATCTGATCAGTGGGTCACTTATTTAAACCATACTGGTCGGTGATTTGAGCTAACACATGAAGGATCTACTGGAAATTATCTACCCGAGTAATATGTGATTTGATTGATACAAAAGTATAACTTGCGTGTTGAAGAGCCGGTGACTGCTGGCACTCCTACAATGCGTCATCGAGGACTGTCTAACTTATTTCCATTGGGGTCCTCAATCTTGTCCCCCGGGATGCAACCCACATCAGTCGACTAACACCCAGGTACCTATTTGCTGCAAGGTGAACATGACAACAGGTGTAAGGAAACGCATCGAAATGTTTCCACTGCCGGGAATCGAACCCGGGCCCTCCGTGCGTGAAGCGGGAGCTTTAGCCACCAGGCTAAATCACTAAGATCATGAGAAATAAACCAGGGTAGTTACAACTACTCCAGAGACAGGTTATTTTAATGCCATGAAGAAAAATAAGCTGGCAAGAAATGACAGAAATATTACACCAACTTGGATCACTACTGGAGTGGGGGTACAGTCAGTGGCCTCCACTCCAGAACAATAGATATTACTACCAGCAAACAACCCCCCCTCCCTCCACATACCATCAATACGACAACATTTATCTTTGCAAATATACAGGGTCTAATGGCATCAACAAACAACAAAATACCTTTCATCAGCGGACTTCTCACAGAGTCTACTTACCTGACCTGGAGTCTATCTGGAGAGTATTCCGGGGATCAATGCCCCAGCAGCCCGGTCCATGAGCAGGCCTCCTGGTGGCTAAGGGTCTGATCAACAAGGCTGTTACTGCTGGCCGCACGTAGTTCAACGTATGAACCACGTATGATCTGGTACTGACTTTATGTCGTGGGGGTTCGGTAGGAGATAAGATGGATAAGGTAAACTCACTTGTTGGATGGTAACAATATATATTGTCAGACTGTGGATGGGAGGTGGGAGCCCAGGCCTGCCTTGTTCTGCCTGCTTGGATGTCTATCAAGGAGTGAGGACGAGGCAGCTCCTCTCACTCACTCATGCTGTATCCCATGATGTCATACAGTCACAGGCCTAGGGATCTTCTATATAAAGCACATGGATGGTACTATAATACTCAGTTAATCTATACAACACACGTGAAGGAGGATCAGCAACTATGCTGACAGCTCGGTCATATTACGTATGTCATATCGACATACACTACTATGCTATAGGCTGAACAGGCAGGTGGTTCTGGGCTGATTCTATACAATAACAAAGACATGTATAACTTAGAATTAATGGATGGTATCATAATGAGTTTTACATAATGGGTGTTAACATAATCACTTTTAACGTAATGAGTTTCATTGTAATGCATTATGACTTATAAGAACAAATCATTGTACAATATGGATAGAATTGATCGATCGATCTGTATTCATGCACTCTACGGATTCTGAGGAAGAATAAATATATATATACAAGGTGAAATTAACAGCAAAGGCAATCTGGTGCACTCTGATCATTACTGTCAAATTCTCAGAATATGGAGGGAACGTGAACACGAAAAAAAAAAATTCTGAAAAAACTGATCAGTTAATAACGAACAGTTGACAATTTTCTTCATCTCGGACATCTAATTATACAGACTATGTACATTTAAACCCAATTCTGCGAGGGTGAGGTTTACATATGCAGAATGGTTCTCATCTCTGGGAGGATCGAATTCCTCTGCAATGGCTAACACATGCCTTGACTGAGGGAGATCTGAACGAGTATCTACAAAAGATACTTGCGGGTTTCTCATTACTTGTCGAGTACACAAAGAGTAACGACATTCAGGTTGATTATCTGACTGAGTATTTGAGGTAAAGGGTACAGAGTCAAGAGGATTTTCAGCATCTGTCACATCAGTCTGGGTAGCAATATCATCAACATCACATACTAATTTCATATAATCTAAATGCGATTCTTTGTACTTACCAGTACTAATTTCTCTAACCTTATACTTATTGCCAGTGATATGTTCAACAACTCGATAAGGGCCAACAAACTTTTGATCTAGCTTGGGCATTGCGGATGTTTTGTTGAAATTTGTCAGCATTACTCTTGAACCTACTTTAACTTTTGACGGTTTAGCACGGCTATTAGTTACTCTAGTAAATTTTGCTGTTGATTTATGAAGTGTTTCATGGATTCTTCTAAAAACACTCTGAGCTATGCTGGTACTAGTTGCTATGAAATCATCAGGGTTGTAATTGGGTTTCGGAGTAGAATATAACAACTCATAGGGTAAACGCTTGTCTACACCATACAATGCATAATGTGGAGTATCACCTATGGAAGCATTGTAAGCAGAATTTATGGCACATTGAACATCTGGTATAACTTCATCCCAAGTTTCACTATTGGGGTTGATAGTGGCTCTCAAGACATCAAGTACTTTCTTATTGGTTCGTTCAGCTAACCCATTGCTGGCAGGATGATGAGGAACAATGGTGGATTTAGAGATCTTGTACAAAGTACACAAATTTTCAAGAATCTCATTACAGAATTCACCTCCATTATCTGTTACTAAGGACTTAGGGGTGGTATGCCTGCAGATAATGCGTTCTTTAAACGCTTTAGCTACTGTCTCTGCAGTCTTATCTGCAATAGGAACTAACTCACAATATCTGGTGAAATGGTCTACCATAACACACAGATGTTTGTTGCCTTGGAGGGAACATTTAAAATTTGTTAACAAATCAAGGGCAACTCTTTCCCACGGTTCGCTAGTGGTTGGGTACACCTGGATTGGATTAGGATCATTAACATTTCCTTTATGTTGCATACAAACACTACATTTCTTAACATACTCTGAAATGTCAGTTGCCATACGTGGCCAAAAGTACTTCATTCTGGCTTGTTTCACAGAACGATCCATACCAGGGTGTGCAACACCTGGTGCATCGTGAACTAGCTGTAGAGCTACATTCACTAGTGACTGTGGAATTACTAACTGGTATACTCTTCTACTTGGAGTACCCAACTCGGCTGTTCGATACAGTAATTCTTGGCTCATTACAAAGTCACTAATGGGTGCTGGTGGCTTCACAGTCAGAATAAGATCTTCCTGGAGCAGGAATTGAATCACCAGAACACAAGGGATCGGTTATTTCTTACTGGAGGAATGAACAAACTCGGTGGAGTGGATGACTCTCCCCGGTTGAAAAAAATAACGCTATAACACGCAATATGAGCAAGGGAGAACGAATCTACTACCTCTTACTGCAAGCACAGGGGAAAAGAAATGAACACGGTGAACAATGCTGATATTCAATCTGAGTCACACACAGTGACACGAGGTATCAGCTATAAAGAAACTTCACTTACAAACGTTAACAACATGTGAAAGTTACTCGAGAAATAACTTCTTACATTGCACGAATTACTGTCAACTAGGATGGGATCACCATCTGGAACACAAGGAACAACAACACTCTAGTGAGAGCACTAGCCACAACAGAGACGTCTTTCTGCAGTCGGCATGTGACATCAACAAGAGATGGCATTACTAGTTTTAAGTAATCGTTTTCCGACAAGGCATCCCCTGTGAAGAAACTGCTACTTGGATTAGCAGACATTGCAGGGATATGCTGTGCACTCAAGGCAGTCTGAGTGTCCTCGGACACTTGAGGCAATACACTATCTTGCATATCTGAAGGTGTAGGTGGAACATAGATGGGAGTGACAGAGTTACTAGTGCCTGACCGCTCAGCTACATTAATAAGTAATGAACGAATCTATAGGAACTTAATCTGAACTTCACATTTCGCAGCACTTTAACAAATCTCAGATACAAGCTGTGAGAACAAACACATTGCTCAGGGGCTAGGTATTGTCTTTCAGTCAGTAAGGGAATATTGGTACTGTGGACTGATTCATATTGACTTTGACTGGCATGATGCACTAAGCGAACGTTCAAAAGTGACTGGGACATGCTCTCAGGGAACTTACTCAAATTCAAAGTTCATTCTCTATAAAGATTACAATGTTGAATTTACAGAATTTGGTTGTTGTGTGCTTTACATGTAGTTAAATAATGATTACAGAGTGTACCACTAGAACGCCTAGCATGGCTAGGCATTTCGGGCAGACTTAGTTTAATTCTTTATTTTAAAATATTACAAATTATGAGGTAAGTTGGTATTATGGCTAAGTGACTAAATACTAGTTTGTGAGTTTAGCAATGTGAATGCTTTTGTTTTGGCACAGTACATAGTTTCAGTATTGGAGTATCATAGGATTCATTATTTTAAGATTGAGATTAATAATTCTGTTTATGGTCAAATGGGTGAGTGAGTGTAAGTGTGAACCACCAGGTGGTATTCGTGTAGTTAGTTGATGGGGTGTATCAGGGAGATAAGATGTTTTCTAATGGTAGTTTTGAAGGTGATGAATGTGTCTGCAGTTCTAGAGTTCTCAGGTAGGGTGTTCCAGATTTTAGGACCTTTGACATACATTGAATTTTTGTAAAGGTTTAGTCGGACACGGGGAATGTCGTAGAAATGTTTGTGTCTGGTGTTATGCCTGTGGGTTCTGTCACAACTATCAAGAAAGCGTTTTAGGTCAAGGTTGATATTGGAGTTTAAGGTCCTGTAGATGTAGATTGCACAGTAGTAAGTGTGGATGTACTGAACAGGGAGTAAGTTTAGATCTATGAAGAGTGGGGGGGTGTGTTGCCAGGGATGGGATTTAGTGATTATTCTTACTGCAGCTTTTTGTTGGGTTATTATTGACTTTAGGTGTGTTGCTGCAGTTGATCCCCAAGCACAAATAGCATAGGTGAGGTATGGATATGTAAGTGAATGGTATAGTGTGATAAGGGCAGTTTGCGGCACGTAGTATCGTATCTTGGAGAGGATCCCAACCGTTTTGGATACTTTTTTGGTTATGTGTTGGATATGGGTGCTGAAATTCAGGTTGTTGTCAAGGTATAGGCCTAGGAATTTGCCCTCATTATGTCTGGTAATTAGAGTGTTGTCGATCTTAATGTTAATTTGTGCATCTCCTGCTCTGCTACCAAACATAATATAGTAGGTTTTGTCAGTGTTAAGCGTAAGTTTATTGGCTGTCATCCAAGTCGATATTTTGATCAGCTCCTCGTTAACAATGGTGTTGAGGGTGGCAAGATTAGGGTGAGAGATGACATAAGTCGTGTCGTCAGCAAAGAGAATGGGTTTCAGGTGTTGGGATACGTTTGGAAGATCATTGATGTATATGAGGAAGAGCAGGGGACCAAGGACACTTCCCTGCGGAACTCCAGTATCAAGTGGCCGTGTTGTTGATGCTGTGTCTTTAATGGTGACATACTGATACCTATTAGTAAGGTAAGATTTGAAATAAGCAAGCGCATGGCCTCTTATACCGTAATGGTCAAGTTTGTGGAGTAGGATGTCGTGGTCTACTGTGTCAAAAGCTTTTCTTAGGTCAATAAAAATTCCTAGTGGATATTCCTTATTTTCCAATGCTGTGTAAAGCAGATCTAGCATTTTTATGATTGCATCATTAGTGCTTTTATTTTTCCTAAATCCAAATTGGCAGGGGTTGAGTATGTTTTGTGTTGTTATAAATGAATATAGTCTCCTGTGCACGAGTTTCTCAAAGATTTTGGATAGCAATGGTAAGTTTGATATTGGCCTATAGTTGTTTAAGTCTGTAGGGTCACCACCTTTATGTATTGGTGTAACCCTTGCCATCTTGAGTAGTTTCAGGAAGGTGTTAGTTTCTAGTGACTTGTTAAAAAGTAATGAAATAGCATGCGAAAGGATATGGGCCGCTCGCTTGTACAGTAATGGTGGGACATTAGACAGATTCCCTGAGTTGTTTTTAAGTGACTTTATAATCTCAGTGACTTCCGAGGGCTCAGTTGGTGCAAGATAGAAGGAATTTGGGAAATTCCCATCTAGGTAGTCCCCGGCATGGGCATTGGTATGTGGGATTTTATTGGCGAGATTAGATCCTATGGTTGAGAAGAAGTCGTTTATCTTGTTAGCTGTGTCAGTGGGATGTAGTGGTGTTTCATTAGGTTTAGTTAGGACAATATTCTTGTTTTTTTTTCAGTTTGTGGGTCCCTAGAATCTGAGAGAGTGTTTTCCAGGTCTTTTTTTATATCTCCTCTAGTGTCTGTGAATCTACTGGAGTAGTATAGTCGTTTGGCTTTCTTTATTACTTTGGTGAGAACTGATGAATAGTGTTTAAGAATATCTTTGTGTATTAAGCCCTGTCTATATTGCTTTTCATATTGGTGTTTCTTGTCAATGGATTTCAGAATGGTACTGGTTAGCCATGGGCAACCAAGCCATTTGTTTGTGATCTGTTTTGTTTTTATAGGACAATGTTTGTTGTATAGTCTAAGTAATTTGTTAAGAAAAATGTCTGTCCAGTCATCAATACCATTGGCCTTGGAGAATTCTGTAGGCCAGTCAACAATCTCTAGGTCAGCTGTGAACTTCCTTATTGAGGCCTCGTCATGGAGTCTAAATGAGACTTTGTTGAATTCAAGTGGTGGTTTACTAATGTTTGTCAGGAGGAAGGTAGGGTAGTGGTCTGTAGTGCTATCTGTGATTATCCCTGATTTAAGGGGGGCTAGTATATTGGTCCATATGTGGTCTATTATGGTTGCACTTGTCTCAGTGAGCCTGGTTGGTTTAGTTATTGTTGGTATGAGAAGTGTGTTGTTCATATTGATGAAATCAGTTACAGGCTGATCATCTAGTAAGCCAAGGTTGATGTTGAAGTCTCCAGCTAAGAGAAGGTGGTGCTTATTCATTTGTCTGTTTGTTATTAGTGACTTTAATTTCTCACTGAAATTTGGGATGTTTGTGTGAGGTATCCGGTAAATGGCACCGATTGTTATAGGTGTCTTAAGGTTTTTTACAGTAAAATTAGCAAAAATGTATTCCCCATATTCATCACTAAAGCAAGTGGTGCTAATACAAGATAATTGGTCAGAGTAATAGATTGCAATACCACCCCAACTTGGTTTGGTCTACAGATGTGAATTGCTGTGTATCCTGGTAGAGGGTAGATATCTATTGTGTCCTGCTTAAGCCAGGTCTCAGTAAGAATAATGCAGGAGAAGGGTGTCTTTAGTGATTCAAGGAGTGCCAGGAGGTCATCATAGTGTTTGCTTAAGGACCTGGTGTTGTAGTTAAGTAATGATAGACTTTTAGCATTGTTTAGGATAGTGGTGGCTTGTGTTGCTGTGTAATAAAGGCAGTTACTTTCCAATAGGTTTTGATTGGGTGTCAGATTATGGAGGTGCTATTTTTAATTTGTATTTTTATATTATTAGATTAAACCTATTGTACTATAGCTCATTCTAGCTCAAAACATAGACTCCACAAAAGTCATTATTAGACCTTAGTGCAATTACAAGTGAGAGTCTTGTTCTATTTTTAATTTGTATTTTTATATTACTAGTTTATACCTAGTTGTACTTTAGTTCATTCCAGCACAACACATAGACAACATCAACTTCATTATGTGTAGTAGTGACTATACCCTACATGACCAAAATACTCTAGCTATATACTTGTCCAAACTTCCTACCACTACAGATATCAGTACTAAAACTCAACACACATCTCAGGATATAAATAACCATAATTTAAACCTAGAAGATGATTTATCACGTTGACCCTGATCTAAACCTCCATAATCTGATACCCAATCAAAACCTATTGGAAAGTAACTGCCTTTATTACACAGCATCACAAGCCAGCACTATCCTAAACAATGCTAAAAGTCTATCAGTACTTAACTACAACATCAGGTCCTTAAGCAAACACTATGATGACCTCTTAGCACTCCTTGAATCACTAAAGACACCCTTCTCCTGCATTATTCTTACTGAGACCTGGCTTAAGCAGGACACAATAGATATCTACCCTCTACCAGGATACACAGCAATTCACAACTGCAGACCAAACCAAGTTGGGGGTGGTATTGCAATCTATTACTCTAACCAATTATCTTGTCTTAGCACCACTTGCTTTAGTGATGAATATGGGGAATACATTATTGCTAATTTTACTGTAAAAAACCTTAAGACGCCTATAACAATCGGTGCCATTTACCGGATACCTCACACAAACATCCCAAATTTCAGTGAGAAATTAAAGTCACTAATAACAAGCAGACAAATGAATAAGCACCACCTTGTCTTAGCTGGAGACTTCAACATCAACCTTGGCTTACTAGATGATCAGCCTGTAACTGACTTCATCAACAATATGAACAACACACTTCTCATACCAACAATAACTAAACCAACCAGGCTCACTGAGACAAGTGCAACCATAATAGACCACATATGGACCAATATACTAGCCCCCCTTAAATCAGGGATAATCACAGATAACACTACAGACCACTACCCTACCTTCCTCCTGACAAACATTAGTAAACCACCACTTGAATACAACAAAGTCTCATTTAGACTCCATGACGAGGCCTCAGTAAGGAAGTTCACAGCTGACCTAGAGACTGTTGACTGGCCTACAGAATTCTCCAAGGCCAATGGTATTGATGACTGGACAGACATTTTTCTTAACAAATCACTTAGACTATACAACAAACATTGTCCTATAAAAACAAAACAGATCACAAACAAACGGCTTGGTTGCCCATGGCTAACCAGCACCATTCTGAAATCCATTGACAAGAAACACCAATATGAAAAGCAATATAGACAGGGCTTAATACACAAAGATATTCTTAAACACTATTCATCAGCTCTCACCAAAGTAATAAGGAAAGTCAAACAACTATACTACTCCAGTAGATTCACAGACACTAGAGGAGATATAAAAAGACCTGGAAAACACTCAGATTCTAGGGACCCACAAACTGAGAAAAACCAAGAATATTGTCCTAACTAAACCTAATGAAACACCACTACATCCCACTGACACAGCTAACAAGATAAACGACTTCTTCTCAACCATAGGATCTAATCTCGCCAGTAAAATCCCACATACTAATGCCCATGCTGGGGACTACCTAGATGGGAATTTCCCTAATTCCTTCTATCTTGCACCAACTGAGCCCATGGAAGTCACCGAGATTATAAAGTCACTTAAAAATAACTCGGGGAATCTGTCTCATGTCCCACCATTACTGTACAAGCGAGCGGCCCATGTCCTTTCGCATGCTATTTCATTACTTTTTAACAAGTCACTAGAGACTAGCACCTTCCCGAAACTACTCAAGATGGCAAGGGTTACTCCAATACATAAAGGTGGTGACCCTACAGACTTAAACAACTATAGGCCAATATCTAACTTACCATTGCTATCCAAAATCTTTGAGAAACTCGTGCACAGGAGACTGTATTCATTTATAACGGCTCAAAACATACTCAACCCCTGCCAATTTGGATTCAGGAAAAATAAAAGCACTAATGATGCAATCATAAAAATGCTAGATCTGCTGTACACAGCATTGGAAAATAAGGAATATCCACTAGGAATTTTTATTGACCTAAGAAAAGCTTTTGACACAGTAGACCACGACATCCTACTCCACAAACTTGATCATTACGGTATAAGAGGCCATGCACTTGCTTATTTCAAATCTTACATTACTAATAGGTATCAGTATGTCACCATTAAAGACACAGCATCAGCAACACGGCCAATTGATACTGGAGTTCCGCAGGGAAGTGTCCTTGGTCCCCTGCTCTTCCTCATATACATCAATGACCTTCCAAACGTATCCCAACACCTGAAACCCATTCTCTTTGCTGACGACACGACTTATGTCATCTCTCACCCTAATCTTGCCACCCTCAACACCATTGTGAATGAGGAGCTGATCAAAATATCGACTTGGATGACAGCCAATAAACTTATGCTTAACAGTGACAAAACCTACTATATTATGTTTGGTAGCAGAGCAGGAGATGCACAAATTAACATTAAGATTGACAACACGTTAATTACCAGAAATAATGGGGGCAAATTCCTAGGCTTATACCTTGACAACAACCTGAATTTCAGCACCCATATCCAGCATATAACCAAAAAAGTATCCAAAACGGTTGGGATCCTCTCCAAGATACGATACTACGTGCCGCAAAATGCCCTTCTCACACTATATCACTCACTTATTTATCCATACCTCACCTATGCTATTTGTGCTTGGGGATCAACTGCAGCAACACACCTAAAGCCAATAATAACCCAACAAAAAGCTGCAGTAAGAATAATCACACCCCCCCCACTCTTCATAGACCTAAACTTACTCCCTGTTCAGTACATCCACACTTACTACTGTGCAATCTACATCTACAGGGCCTTAAACTCTAATATCAACCTTGACCTAAAACGCTTTCTTGATAGTTTTGACAGAACCCACAGGCATAACACCAGACACAAACATCTCTACGACATTCCCCGTGTCCGACTAAACCTTTACAAAAATTCAATGTATGTCAAAGGCCCTAAAATCTCTAATACCCTACCTGAGAACTCTAGAACTGCAGACACATTCATCACCTTCAAAACTACCATTAGAAAACATCTTATCTCCCTGATACACCCCGACAACTAACTACACGAATACCACCTGGTGGTTCACACTTACACTCACTCATTTGACCATAAACAGAAATATTAATCTCAATCTTAAAATAATGAATCCTGTGATACTCCAATACTGAAACTATGTACTGTGCCAAAACAAAAGCATTCACATTGCTAAACTCACAAACTAGTATTTAGTCACTTAGCCATAATACCAACTTACCTCATAATTTGTAATATTTTACAATTAAGAATAAAACTAAGTCTGCCCGAAATGCCTAGCCATGCTAAGCGTTCTAGTGGTACACTCTGTAATCACTATTTTACAACATGTAAACCACACAATAACCAAATTTCTGTAAAATCAACATTGTAATCCTTATAGAGAATAAACTTTGAATTTGAATTTGAATTTGAATAAGTAATTAAAAATTGACAGGTTACACAGTAAGCAAAGAACTCACACAAGAAAAATATTCAACTTAATGAACAACACTTTGAAAATCAAGAGAACTTGTACTTTACTCAAAACTGATTTGTTCAACTTTTACTTTAAATTGAATGAATGGCACAGTGAGTTGTCTTTACTTTCAATGTAACAGGGAAATACATAACAAAATGATAAATCAATCAAAAAGAAAGAGTATTAAAATGGACTCAATAAAACTTGTGCAAAAAATAAAACAGAGGCACAATTCACTGAAATAAAATAAAATGGCACAGAACAGAGCATATAAAATTGCACTGAAATAAACTGTAGCAATATTGCAAATAATTGCTAATCAAAAAAAACACTGCATGGAATCTCTGCAAGAAAAACTTTAATGGCAACACAATATTTGCACAAGAATTATTGCAAAATGAGTCAATGTGCAATAATAAAAAAATTATTACACACTCAAGGAAAGAAATATATCAAGGAATGAACACTTTAACTCTTAACTGCACTTAAACAACACTTAACAAGCAAAAGAACAATTTACTTTAAAAGAAGAACTTAAAAATTGCACCAAGAGTGAATTTGTTCAATAAAACATAAAAAATAATAGGTGCTAAAACACATAACAAAAAAAAGTTTGAACACTTACAGTGATGCAGAACACAACACATCAACAAACACAGTACTAGAATTTTCTTGCAATGAAACTTGATGTGTGAAAATTTTTTTGTAAGAAATGATTTCTTGCTTGCACAAAATAATGGCACTATTGTCTGTGGAAATAAGACAAATTAGGCACTGGCTACATGAAAGGATATGAACACAAGAATGTTCAACACACAGGGAACAAAACAAAAATACACAAAAGCTGGGAAGAAAAAATATTATACAGACAACACTGAGTTGTGATGCAGAATATGAGGTGAAAAATTTACTGAAATACTTCACTGGAATACTGAGAACACAAGGTGATTCTGAAGTGTAAACACAAGTTCTATACTGCTCATATGTTGCACACACAACAAAGGAAACACTAAGTACTTACTTCAAGTGTATAAAAAGACACAACACAACACAACACATAAAATAATAGCACGAAAATTAACACTGAATTAAGAAGAGAAAAAAAGAATATTGCAATCAGTACATGATAAACACTGAGTCTGATCAAGAGTCACTGAATGTCACTAAGAGAAAAATCACTGGAAACACAAAAGAAATGTCTCAACACTCGCAAATATTATCGCTGTAACGACTTGGTGAAGAATGAGGTTGGATTGTTTATACTGTCTTGCTGCTGTCCTCTGCACAGGTGATCGTAGAATTGCGCTTACATCGATGATAGACTTCACACAGGAGGCTTTTAACGGTGGCGCCACTGTCGAAGACACACTCTAGCTCTTGACCCCCTATGTGGTCCTTAAAATATGGTGCTGCAACCCTTAGTAGTTCACCAAAACACTGAAGAAGTAGGTGAGTGGGTAATGGCTGAGTGAGGCGTCTGAGGCCGCGTGGTGAGTGTAGTTGGGTTTGTGGGTTAGCAGGGCTGAGACCGGCAATGGTGCGACACACGTGGTCGTGGGTGTTGGGCCTATGGGTTGAACGGCGTAAGTCTCACTGAGAACAGCCACACTGCCGCGAAGATATTTCTAAGCCGACTGGCTTAAAAACAAACCCACGAAATACTACAACACCACAAGGATGAAAAAAGAGCACTCAGAATGCTTGGAGCTTGAAACACAAGCGATGAAGACTACTCACGTGGCTTACTTGAGTACTGGGGTAAGACACCTGGGTTAGTTGCTAGCTGGCTTATCTTAACCCTTCACACAGAATAGCTTGATAACTTCACACGATGAGCACAGCAGGGGTGGAAAGCTGGCTTGGCAGGCAAAAGAACTGGATGGGGTAGACTAGGCTCGACTGGGCTTCCTCACCACAGACTGGAAGCTGGCTTATTTTGCAAACTCGGGTCAACCCCTCGGGAGTGATGCAAATAAGCAGATACACTAATACAAAGAGACTGACCAGTGAATAATGTAGAAGCTGATAGGAGCTTGGGCAGGAGAACTGGCTTGAGGTAGCAGGCTGGCGTTAATCTCAGTAGGCCTACTGGTGACACGAAATGGCCGTCTTGCTGGTCGAAATTTATCTCCAGAAATCGCTGTAATCGTCAGAATTACAGGCCCTCCGATGCCACCATTTTATCGTAGGGGTTCTTAAATGGAGATATCAAGGGTTGAAGGTAGACACACTTGTTGGATGGTAACATATATTGTCAGACTGAGATGATGAGGAATGGAGCCCAGCCTTGCCGTGTTCTTGTCTGGATGGTCTGCCGCCGAGTGAGGCCGGGGCAGAGGCACGAGCCTACACATGAGCATCCCGTGACGTCACACAAAGTCACAGGCCTACAAGGGATCTCCTATCTAAAGCACATGGATGATACTAATATGCTATGCAATATAATACAGGGATCAGCAACTATGCTGACAGACAAATGAAAAGGTAGAAACGATGAAGAAAGAGACTGCCGTGGAAATTGTTGTGGAAAAATCTAATACATTCTCAGTGTTACCCAACGAATGTGAGTCGACTACTGGGAACGTCACGATGAACGACACCAAGGAAGGTAAGAATATAGTTGTTGTTGGAGATAGCCAAGTTAGGTATATGGATAGGGCATTCTGCTTGAAGAACAGGAGTAGGAGACAGAGGGTTTGCTTTCCTGGGGCTGGGATGGAGGATATTGTTAGCCATCTAGATGACATCATGAGAGGTAATGGGAGCAATTATATTATCTGTCTCAGTGTTGGAGGCAACGATGTTGGCAGACGTAGGAGTGAAGCCTGATTAGCAGGTATAGGTCAGCAATAGAAATAATTAGGAGGAAGGGTGGGAACCCTGTCATATGTGGTATTTTGCCAAGGAGAGGAGTTGGAAATGAATGGCCCAGTGTAGTAATATTATGAGTTCTAGGGGAACTAGTAATAAGCAGAACGAGGTAGATATTGAAAAGCCAGTGACATTGGGTGATAAGGACAGTAATAGGTTTAGTAGAAAAACAGAAATGAGCAGGAAGAGTAAAGAGAAAGGAGAGTTTTTCAATGTTTATTATGCTAATAGCTGTAGTGCTAGGAATAAGATGGACGAGTTGAGATTAGTTGCTAGTGCAGGTAACATTGATGTATTTGCCTTAACTGAGACGTGGTTTAATTCAAAAAGTCGGGACATGCCTGCGGAATGTCACATTCAGGGTTTTAAATTGTTCCAAGTAGACAGAAGTATCGGGAAGGGGGGTGGGGTAGCATTGTATGTCCGAGATTGCTTGAACTGTTGCATAAAAACGGGTATTTAGTCTGAAGTAACACATACAGCATCTGTTTGGATAGAATTTTCAGAGGGGCATGAAAAACTGGTTTTAGGAGTGATATACCGTCCCCCAAACTTAGATAGGGACCAAGGGAGACTACTATAGGAGGAAATTGTTAAGGCCACAAGGCACGATAACGTAGTAATTCTAGGAGACTTTAACTTTAGTCATATTGATTGGAATTTCTTGACTGGGAATTTAGAATCATACAACTTCTTAGAAGTAGTTCAGGAATGATTTTTGAAGCAGTTTGTGACAGAACCTACAAGGGGAAATAACCTGCTTGACTTAGTTCTGGCAAACAATGAATCCCTTGTTAATAATTTAGAAATTTCAGAAGAACTGGGTGCTAGCGACCACAAATCAATTACATTTAGCATTGAATGGAAGTACGATAGTAGCGATAACTCAGTAACAGTCCCAGATTTTTGCTTGGCAGATTACGATGGGCTTAGAGAACACTTATCATCTGTTGACTGGGGTAACGAAGAGAGCTATGAATATGACAGTTTTCTGAACACTATACATGCTGCTCAAAGAACGTTTATCCCATATAAAGAAATTAGATCAAATAGAAATGACCCAAAATGGATGAATAATAGGCTCAAATATCTACTAGGGCATAAGAAAGGAATTTATAGGCGTATCAAAAGAGGTGATGGTCATCTTATGAATCAGTATATTGACATTAAGAGGAACATTAAAAAGGGGATAAGAAAAGCTAAAAGGGACTATGAAATTAAAGTTGCTAGGGATTCTAAAACTAAACCAAAAAGTTTTTTCCAGGTCTATAGAACAAAAGTTAGAGATAAGATAGGTCCCCTTAAAAATAACTATGAGCATCTTACTGACAAAGAGAATGAAATGTGCTCGATTTTAAATAATTATTTTCTCTCAGTTTTTACACAGGAAGACACTAACAATATTCCAGTAATTAATTTTTATAGTGGGCTAGAAGAAGATAAATTATGTAACATCACAGTCACTAGTGAAATGGTTGTGAAGCAGATAGACAGACTGAAGCAAAATAAGTCGCCGGGTCCTGATGAGGTTTTTTCAAGGGTTCTTAAGGAATGCAAAATGGAACTCTGTGAACCATTAACTAATATTTTTAATTTATCTCTTCAAACAGGTGTAGTGTCTGATATGTGAAAGATGGCTAATGTAATTCATATTTTTAAAACATGGGACAAGTCGTTACCGTCAAATTACCGCCCAATAAGCCTGACCTCAATTGTAGGCAAATTACTAGAGTCAATTATAGCTCAGATTATAAGAAGCCATCTCGATAAGCATAGCTTGATTAATGATACTCAGCATGGATTCACAAGAGGACAGTCTTGTCTTACTAATTTATTAACTTTCTTCAGTAAAGCTTTTGAGGCTGTTGACCACGATAAAGAGTTTGATATTATTTACTTAGATTTTAGTAAGGCTTTTGATAGAGTTCTGCACCAAAGACTGTTAAAGAAAGTGGCAGCTCATGGCATTGGGGGAAAAGTGCTCTCATGGATCGAGTCATGGCTCACAGACAGGAAGCAGAGAGTGTCCATAAATGGGGTTAAATCCGAGTGGGGATCTGTAACAAGTGGCGTTCCACAGGGATCAGTCTTGTGCCCGTTGTTGTTTATAATATATATCAGTGACCTTGATGAGGGAATTACTAGCGATATGAGCAAATTCGCCGATGACACAAAGATAGGTAGGATAATTGATTCAAACGTAGACGTTAGGGAACTTCAGGCGGATTTAAACAAACTGTATTCTTGGTCAGAAAAGTGGCAGATGCAGTTCAATGTAGATAAATGCAAGGTTCTGAAGCTCGGGAGTGTCCATAACCCTAGCACTTATAAGTTAAATGATGTAGAACTTGGCCATACAGATTGCGAAAGGGACTTGGCAAGTGCCTAAGCGTGCGTGATAAGGCAAATAGATTATTGGAATTTATATCAAGAAGTGTAGGCAACAGAAGTCCAGAGGTCATACTGCAGCTTTATACATCATTAGTAAGGCCTCACCTAGATTATGCAGCTCAGTTCTGGTCTCCATATTACAGAATGGACATAAATTCGTTAGAAAACATTCAGCGTAGGATGACTAAATTAATACATAGCATTAGAAATCTTCCTTATGAAGAAAGATTGAAGACTCTTAAGTTACATTCACTTGTTAGACGAGGAATGAGGGGAGACCTGATCGAAGTGTATAAGAGGAAGATAGGTATTAATAAAGGGGATATTAATAAGGTCTTGAGGATGTCTCTCCAAGAGAGAATCCGCAGTAATGGATTTATATTAGATAAGTTTAGATTTAGAAAGGTGAAATTAAGACGCATGTGCAACATGCGTAATATGGAGACCAGAACTGAGCTGCATAATCTAGGTGAGGCCTTATTAATGATGTAAAGTAAAAGGACACAAGTGCAACTAATGTGACATTTTATTGTGGCAACGTTTCGCTCTCCAGGAGCTTTATCAAGGAGGTAATGGCTTGATAAAGCTCCTGGAGAGCGAAACGTTGCCACAATAAAATGTCACATTAGTTGCACTTGTGTCCTTTTACTTTACATATTGTCGGTAATTCTACCAACTTTATTACACTTATTAATGATGTATAAAGCTGCAGTATAACCGCTGGACTTCTGTTGCTTACACTTCTTGATATAAATCCCAGCAATCTATTTGCCTTATTACACACGCTTAGGCATTGCTGTCTTGGTTTAAGGTTGCTGCTCACCATAACCCCCAAATCCTTCTCGCATTCTATACGGCCAAGTTCAACATTATTAAGCTGGTAGGTGCTAGGGTTATGAACATTTCCGAGATTTAGAACTTTACATTTATCTATATTGAATTGCATCTGCCACTTTTCTGACCACGAATTGAGTTTTTCTAAATCCTCCTGAAGTTGTGAGACATCAACGCCTGAATCGATTATCCTACCTATCTTCGTGTCATCAACAAATTTGCTAATGTCACTAGTAATTCCCTCGTCAAGGCCGTTTATATATATAATAAACAACAGTGGGCCTAAAACTGATCCCTGTGGAACGCCACTTGTTACAGATCCCCACTCAGATTTAACCCCATTTATGCACACTCTGCTTCCTATTAGTGAGCCATGACTCGATCCATGACAGCATTTTTCCCCCAATGCCATGAGCAGCCACTTTCTTCAACAGTCTCTGATGAGGTACTCTATCAAAAGCCTTACTAAAATCTAAATAAACAATATCGAATTCTTTATCCTGATCAACGGCCTCAAAAGCTTTGTTGAAGAAGGTTAATAAATTAGTTAGACAGGAACAGCCCCTAGTGAAACCATGTTGAGTATCATTAATCAAATTATGCCTATCGAGATGGCTTTTTATATTATCGGCTATAATTGACTCTAGTAATTTGCCTACAATTGAGGTTAGGCTTATTGGGCGGTAATTTGACGGTAACGACTTGTCCCCTGATTTAAAAATAGGAATTACAATATGATGAAATTGAGACACATGTGCAACATCTGGGTATCTTTATTGTAGACGTTTCGCCATCCAGTCTCTTTATCAATACAGATTCCAGGACATAACTTGAAGACAGGAGAACTATGTACAGAATTACATTAGCCATCTTCCACATATCAGACACTACACCTGTTTGAAGAGATGAATTAAAAATATTAGTTAAAGGTTCACAAAGTTCCATTTTACACTCTTTAAGAACCCTTGAAAAAAATTCATCAGGGCCCGGGGATTTATTTTGCTTTAATCGGTCTATCTGTTTGATAACCATTTCGCTAGTGACTGTGATATTGCATAATTTATCACCTTCAAGCACACTATAAAAATTAATTACTGGGATATTGTCAGTGTCTTCCTGAGTGTAAACCGAGAGAAAATAATTATTAAGAATAGAGCACATTTTATTCTCCTTTTCAATGAGATGCCCAGAGTTATTTTTAACGGGACCTGTCTTATCTCTAACTTTTGTTCTATTAACCTGGAAAAAGTTTTTTGGGTTAGTTTTCGAATCCCTAGCAACTTTAATTTCATAATCCCGTTTAGCTTTTCTTATCCCCTTTTTAACGTCCCTCTTAATGTCAACATACTGATTCATAAGATGACCCTCACTTCTTTTGATACGCCTATAAATTCCTTTCTTCTGTCCTAAAAGACATTTGAGCCTATATTTGAAGAATTGGGACACTTATGCAACACATGGGAATCTTTATTGAAGAAACATTTCGCCACACTGTGGCTTTATCAGTCCAATACAAAGTAGAAATGGGTAAGGAGAGGAGAAGTTTGAGGTAATCCGTCCCTCAACCTGGAATCGATGTGTTCAGTCCTTCACTTTTGTAGGAAATGCAGCATAGGAACGAACGAACGAACGAAAGTTCAGGTAAGATCCCAAATGGGATGAGCGGGGAAGACGGGACAGACGAAGAATAGTGCTGGAGAGGAGTGTTCTTAGTCGTAGAAATAGAGCCAGGGCTTAACCCAGCAGCAAAGGCGATCGTGGGACAGATATTGAGAAGAGAAATTCAGGCTCTTCTGTTGGGACTCCGGTGGGGTGAGCGGGAAGGAAGGGATATGCGACGTTTAGAGCTAGAGAGGAGTGTGGAACTGGGCCATGTCTTAACCCAAAAGCTAAGGCGAACGTGGGTTAGAGAATGGTACCTGTCATAGAAGGTACCTGTAAATAGGATTAGGAGCAGGATCATGCAAGGAGTAGAAAAGGTTGTGTTGGTTTGTGGGTCTGCGAATGTCTTCGTCAAGGAGAGAGGTCCAGTAGTCATGTCGTGTCTCAAGTTTGTTTGTCTGTCACTGAGCGTCTTCCAGTACAGATTCAGCGCAGGGATGTCTAATTGGGCATGGAGAGAGTTGCTTGTGGCGAAGTCCTCCCATCTGACATCAAGCACCCAGCGCAGCGCCTTGTTCTGGACACGTTGCAGTTTAAGTAAGTTCGTTTTTGCTGCAAGAGAGAGGGCTAGAGAAGAGTAAGTTATCAGAAGACGTATTAGGGATTTGTAGAGGTGCAGTTTGGTGCGTTGAGAGGCATGTTTCAGCTTGTAGAGGCCCGCAAGGGCCTTACTAGCTATTGCATGCCTTGAGTGAATGTGTCCGTGTAAACGAAGAAGGTAGTCAAGATTAACGCCAAGGACAGTGACAGATTGTGTGATGGGGATGTAAGTGCGGGTGTCAGCTGTTCTGAGCTCGACAGGTAATGGAGGATCACGTTTCCTGTAGTTAAAATACGTAATGCTGGATTTAGCTGCATTGGTTTTGATCCTTCATTTTTTTCCCAGATGGCTATCAAGTCGACCTCATTTTGTGTTTTGTGTGTGAGTGTATCTATATTGGCGTGAGTGATAAGTTGTGTAATGTCGTCTGCATAGGCTAGTGTGATGGAGTTGTGGTATACAGGTGTTGGAATGTTGTTAGTGTATAAAATGTAGAGGATAGGGGAGAGGACAGATCCCTGGGGTACTCCGGCATTTAGTGTGAAGTAGTCAGAGTAACAGCCTTGGAATTTTATTCTCATGGTACGGCCGTCTAGGAAGTTGCAGAGGAGTTTACGAGTAGTGAGAGGCAGGTTAAAGTTAGTGCAGAGTTTGTACTTGAGCCCTTAGTGCCTGACAGTGTCAAAAGCTTTTTCAACGTCTTTTGCAACCAGGGCTGTCCTGTTTCTTTGTTTTGTGTTTATGTGGATGAAGTAGAGAATGATGTTAATGGCATCCTGTGTGGATCTGTGTGTTCTGAAGCCAAACTGGCCATCAGAAAGTGTTCCAGGTATCTGCAAAGGCGATGATTGATGAGTTTTTCAAAGAGTTTTCCTAAAGTTTCGAGGAGGCTGATAGGGCGATAGTTTCTAGGGTCAGAGTGGTCTTTATTGGGTTTAGGAAGGAGGATAGCAGTAGCAGCTTTAAAGAGGGAAGGGAAGTATCCAGAGGCAAGGGAGGCATTGAGGAGGTTTGTGTAGGCAGTAATGATAGAGTCAGGAAGGTGTTTCAGGATAATATGGTTTAGGCCAGAGGCACCAGGGGCCTTGGGAGGAAGGTGTCTGATGAGAGTTTTAACGTCTGTGCCTAGTGTTCTGGCTTGGAGAAAAGCTTCCTTTGTAGCATTGTTTAAGTCATCTGCACACTCTTCAAGGTAGGTCCGAGCTGTAGCGGAAAAAGGAGGTTTGATGTTGGCAATTTGAGGAGTAGATCTTGGTAAGACCATTTCGTTTCGCCCACTGTGTGGGCGATACGTTGTCAATAAAGGATCACATTAAACTGGATATGTGTTTATGTTTCCTGTGTCGGTATTTTATATACCATTTATTTTCATCGTGTCAAACACTGCAGTAGAAATGGATCCTTCACACAGAGAATACCTGGACCTTCTTCTAAAAGCTTACTCTCTTCGCAACAGACACAATTTTCTTCGTGACTGCATCCAAGAAATGGTCTTACCAAGATCTACTCCTCCTCAAATTGCCAACATCAAACCTCCTTTTTCCGCTATAGCTCGGACCTACCTTGAAGAGTGTGCAGATGACTTAAACAATGCTACAAAGGAAGCTTTTCTCCAAGCCAGAACAGGTGCCTAGTGTTCTGCAGTGTCAAACACTGCAGAACACTAGGCACAGCACTTCGGGGCAACATGAACAGACGCACCGCCGAAATCATTTGCAGCAGAGTTACCACAGCGAATGTTCAACAGAAGATCAAACTTAAAAGAAAACTACAAACTCTCTGCGATAATATTCATTGGAAAAGTTTAGGAAGACCTGACATTATTCAAAATCTTTCATCTCGTCCACTGTCAACCACAGAAACCGAAGCCCTGCTTAGGCCTCAAATTCGCAACAAGAATTACGAAACCAAAACAAGACCTCAATTTCACCGCCAAAAACTACAGACGCAATGACTCCGACTTCCAAAAAGGTTTTCTTCAAAGCATCATCTCAGCAGCCATCTCTACACGCAGCTCCGCAGTCATACCTCGACGTTACATCATTGCACTTAAAGGTTTAGCAGAAGACACGACCATCAGGGTCACCACCACTGATAAAGGAGGTGGTGTTGTTATCATGAACACTGACGACTACAGGAACAAAATGCTCAATCTACTTAATGACCCAGACACCTACAAACCCCTCACAACCAACCAAGTGGACAACCTTACTAAAACTTTTCTTCAAAGGACTCGCCGCATTCTGAGGAACTCAGAACAAGGGAAGAAACTTCTGCACACCATACCCAGCAACCCCAGACCTGCCAGAATGTACGGCCTACCAAAAACTCACAAGCCTGGTATCCCATTGAGGCCCATATCTTCGGGAATAGGCAGTGCTCCCCACCAACTCTCAGGAATTCTCGCAAAACACCTCTCCAAACTCTTGGACACTATCAGTCCAACACATCTCAAACACTCGGGTGATCTTCTCAATCGCATTCGCAACATCAACATCAGGAACAAGAAACTTTCCAGCCTTGACGTAACTTCCCTATTCACCAAAGTACCTACTACATAAGCCATAGATCTCCTGCGCAGAAAAATTGACGATTCACTTGATCTTCCTATTCCAGCCAGCGATTTCATCGACCTCGTTGAACTATGTGTCGGCTTTACGTGTTTCTCTTTCGAAAATCACCTCTTTCAACAGACTTTTGGTCTACCCATGGGCTCGTCACTCAGTGCCGTCCTGGCGAATTTATGCATGGAACTTCTGGAAGCTGAGCGTTTCTCCACCATTATTCCTTCGACTGTCACCAGGCTCCGTTATGTTGACGACATTCTCCTCATAACTCCCAGGCGCTTCAGCGTTCAAGCTCTCCAAGACAAGCTCAACCAGGTCGAGCCCTCAATCCAGTTCACACTTGAAGAAGTCGACAACACTCTTCCTTTCCTTGATGTTCTTTTCTGCAAAGCTGACCATGAACTTCGTTTTAAAGTCTATCGAAAACCAACAAACCAAAACGATCTTTTCCACTTCTACTCTCACCGCGACACCAAAACTAAACGTGGTGTAATTATAGGCTTCTTCCTGCGCGCACTCAGAATCTGCAGCAATGAGTTCCTTGAGGAAGAATGCACTATAATTGAACAAGTATTTTCAAAACTCCACTATCCTCGTCACTTCATCAGAGACTGCAGACGGCGGGCATTAATCATCTTCAACACACCCAGAGAAGACACTGCCGAGAAGAGACACATAGTCCTCCCCACCAACTCCATTGCCAAACATGTTTCCAACATCTTTTCCAATACATCATTCCAAGTATCTACCTCCACAACCACGACCATCAAGGACATCACCAGTACTAGACAGGACAAGCTTCCATCCTCTGCAGTGGTATACATAATCCCTTGTAATGACTGCAACAAATTATACGTGGGCGAAACATCAAGAGACCTCCAAACACGTATTTCAGAACACCAGTACGCAAGCAGGACTGACGATACAAGGAATGCCTGTGTACAACATCGCAATTCACACAACCATTTAATTAACTACAGAAACTCAAGACTTATCGCCACAGAAGACAACACTCAATACCGAAGAATCCTGGAATCATCGCTTATCTCTATAACCAACAATTTCAACCAGAACAATGGCTTCTATAACATAGCTGAACCACTTTCCAAGAAACTTCTTCATCCCTATCCCACATAAGAACATAGAACACTGCAGAAGGTCTGCTTACAACTTATCCAATACCCCTGCCAAGCTACGCAAGATTTTAGACTCTATAACCCCACCCGGTAGATCATCAGATGCAGCATTCTCCACCTGACCTCAACATTCTGAACCTGACTATAACAACCTGTCGGTATTGTATACCATTTTGATGTTCATCTGACTATAAATACTCACGTACCTTCCACCCCAGGTAGATCTGTTTGTGACTTGAAAAAGCCCACTGTGTGGGCGAAACGTTGTCAATAAAGGATCACATTAAACTGCATATGTGTTTATGTTTCCACAAAGTAGAAATGTGTAAGGAGAGGAGAAGTTTGAGGAAATCAGTCCCTCAACCTGGAATCGATGTGTTCAGTCCATCACTCTTGTAGTCCATTCAGTCCACCACTTCCTACAAGAGTGATGGACTGAACACATCGATTCCAGGTTGAGGGACTGATTACCTCAAACTTCTCCTCTCCTTACCCATTTCCACTTTGTATTGGACTGATGAAGCCACTGTGTGGCGAAACGTTTCTTCAGTAAAGATTCCCATGTGTTGCATAAGTGTCTCAATTCTTCAACTTGTCGGTTTTCAAAACCATTCATCACAGCCTTGTTGTGCACACTAAGGCACTGCTGTCTTGGCTTTAGATTTCTGCTTACCATGAATCCCAAGTCTTTTTCACATTCTGTATGATCAAGCTCTACTTCACCTAGATTATAGCTTCGAGGGTTATTTTCATTACCAAGGACTAGTACCTTACACTTATCGACATTGAACTTCATCTGCCATTTTTCAGACCAAGACATTTTGTCCAAATCCTCCTGGAGTTCATTGCTATCCTCCTCAGAATGAATTATACGGCCTATCTTTGTATCATCAGCAAATTTACTCATGTCACTCGTAATCCCTTCATCAAGGTCATTAATGTAAATTATGAACAAGAGAGGGCCTAAAACTGATCCTTGTGGAACGCCACTAGTGACTAATCCCCATTCAGATTTCACCCCATTAATGGTAACTCTCTGCTTTCTATTGGTAAGCCATGCCTCTATCCATGCTAGAACTTTACCTCCTATACCACGAACTGCCACTTTTCTTAAGAGTCTCTTGTGAGGTACTCTATCGAAGACTTTATTAAAATCCAAATAAACATTATCATATTCTTTATCACTGTCAACTGCTTCAAATGTTCTATTGAAGAACGTCAGTAAATTTGTCAGGCAGGAACGACCTCTCGTGAATCCATGCTGAGATTCATTTACCAAGTTATGCTCTTCAAGGTGACTTCTGATAGTCATCTATAATTGATTCTAATAACTTGCCCACTATAGATGTCAGGCTTATTGGATGGTAATTTGAAGGAGTGGACTTATCCCCTGATTTGAATATAGGAACCACATTAGCCATCTTCCACAACTCTGGCACAACACCAGTAAGGATGTATGCTAGGTAAGACACATATGCAACAGTTGTGATGAATGGTTTGAAAAACCGACAAGTTGAAGATTGAGACACTTATGCAGCATATGGGAATCTTTATTCAGGAAACGTTTCGCCACACAGTGGCTTCATCAGTCCAATACAAAGAGGAAGGCGTAAGGAGAGGAGGAGAATGAGGTACATTCTACAAGATTGATGGACTGAACACATCGACTCCAGGTTGAGGGACTGATTACCTCATTCTCCTCCTCTCCTTACGCCTTCCTCTTTGTATTGGACTGATGAAGCCACTGTGTGGCGAAACGTTTCCTGAATAAAGATTCCCATATGCTGCATAAGTGTCTCAATCTTCCACATATGCAACAGTTAGGTATCTTTATTATGAAACGTTTCGCCTACACAGTAGGCTTCTTCAGCCTACTGTGTAGGCGAAACGTTTCATAATAAAGATACCTAACTGTTGCATATGTGTCTTACCTAACAACCTGTCGGTATTTTATACCATTTTAATGTTCAAGGATGGATGCATTAAACACACTCGTTAATGGCTGACTAAGCTCCATCTTGCATTCCTTAAGTACCCTGGAAAACAACTCATCGGGTCCCGGGGACTTATTTTGTTTAATAACCATGTCCCTCGTGACAGTAATATTAGTTAATTTAAATTCATCAGGAACTAAATAATTGTTAATTACTGGAATCTCATTTACATCTTCCTGTGTAAAAACTGACAAAAAATAGTCATTAAATAAGGAACACATTTCCAGTTCGTTATCCGTCAGCTGTCCATTCCCAATTTTCAGAGGTCCTACTTTTTTCTTCACCTTCGTCCTATACACTAGAAAGAAGCCCTTTGGATTAGTCTTTGATTCATTAGCAACTCTAATTTCATAGTTACGTTTAGCCTTTCTAATCCCCTTTTTTACTTATGAACATATTGGTCAGTAAGGTTAACCTCTCCTCTTCTGATGCGCCTATAAATTCCCCTTTTCTCCCCTAATAGATGCTTTAGCCTCCTGTTAATCCATTTGGGATCGTTATTATTAGGCCTAATTTCTCTCTGTGAATGTATATACTCTGAGCATGGTGTACATTATTAAGAAAAAATCATAAATTCTGATCCATTCATAATCATAAGTATGATCATCGTCAATAAAATCATTAGCTAGATAACCCCAATCGAGATTTGACAGGTGTTCCCTAAGTCCATTATAATCGGCAGAACGAAAATCAGGGATTTTTACCGTATTATCACTATTCTTGTATTCCCAATTAATGCTAAAAGTGATGGATTTGTGATCACTTGCGCCAAGCTCTTCAGTGATCTCCAGATTATTTACGAGTGTTTCCTTATTTGACAAGACTAGGTCTAGCAAAATACTACCCCTGGTAGGCTCTGTTACACACTGTTTCAGAAAACAGTCCTGAACTGTTTCCATAAAGTCACTGGACTCTAGATTACCTGTCAAAGAATTCCAGTTATTGTGTCTAGAAGCCCTAACAATTTCGTCCCAAAGAAGTCTCCCTCTGTCGTGATCCAAGCCTGGAGGTCGGTATATTACACCTGGAATTAGTTTTTCTTGACCTTCTACAAACTCTACCCAAAGAGATTCTGTTACTATTCCATCTATTTTTATACTTCTTTTTATGTAACAGTTAATATTTTCTCGAACATATAAAGCAACTCCTTCCCCCTTCCCATTATATCTATCCACATGGAAGAGCTTAAACCCTTGAATGTTACACTCAGTAATCATATCCCGACTCTTTAAATCATACCAAGTTTCAGTTAATGCAATGACATCAAAGTTCCCAGCACATACTACCAAACTTAGTTTATTAATCTTATTTGTTGCACTTCGACTGTTAGCATAAAATACCATCATATGTTTTTTCTTCTGCACATTTTTCCTATTCATCTTTGTTTTTACACAATTTCTGTAATTATCATTACCCAGAGTTACTCCATGACAGTTACTATTAAGATTCTTAATATCAAAGCATAAGTCAATATATCCATACTCATTATTTATCATTTCTAAACCAATACCTCTAACTAATCCTAGTTTAAGTCCTAACAACTCCCCTCAACTGAGCTAGCAAGAAAACCCACACCTGCCCTGGATAAGTGAACCCCATCCCTGGCATACATGTCATTTCGGCCATAGAAGTTGTCCCAGTTGTCAATGAATGGTACTGCATTATCTTTACAGTGTTTATCCAGCCAACAATTAATACCAATTGCTCTGGACAACCATTCATTTCCAACACCCCTTCTTGACAAAATGACACATATAACAGGGCGCCCCCCCCTTCATTCTAATTATGACTATTGCTGTCCTGAACCTTTTAACTAAATCCTCACTTCTACGCTTGCCTACATCATTGCCTCCAGCACTGAGGCAGATAATAGGAGTGATCCCATTACCGTTCATGATGTTGTCAAGCCGGCTAACAATATCCTCCATCCCAGCTCCAGGAAAACAAACCCTCTGTCTCCTACTCCTGTCCTTCAAACAGAACACCCTATCCATGTACCTAACCTGGCTATCCCCTACAACAATATTCTTACCTTCCTTGGTGTCGTTCGTCGTGACGATTCCAGTAGTCAACTCACATTTGTCGGGTAGCACAGAGAATGCATTAGATGTTTCCACAAGAGTTTCCACAGCAGTCTCTTTCTTCTTCATCGTTTCTACCTTTCCATTCGTCTTCTTGATTGTCAACTTCGTTCCATGCTGTCCAGCCACTGTCCAGTTTCCCTCCTTGACCTGAGGACTCAGAACAGGAGGACTGCTACGAATCCTCTTGTTTTCCTCAGTCAATCGCCGTATCTCCATCTTTGCTACCCTCAATTCTTCCTTAAGTTGCTGGTAAAGTTGCTCGATGGAGGGCATCTTGGTTCAATCCAAGGAGAGTACACTAACGTCCTCACTGAGCTAAGTACACGTCACCATAAGAATGGAGGAACACTGCAGAAGGCCTACTGACCCATACAAGGCAGGTTCTCTTCAAAACGACTACTACCCAAAGCTACCCAAGAATATCCTCCTGTACCCAATGACACCAATCAAACCCAGCCCCTCCCACTCATATATTTGTCCAATCTCTTTTTAAAGCTACCCAAGGTCTTAGCCTCGATCACCCTACTCAGAAGATTGTTCCACGCATCCACAACTCTGTTCGAAAACCAGTACTTACCTAAGTCCATTCTAAATCTAAATTTATCCAACTTAAATCCATTATTTCTGGTTCTTACCTGGTTTGACACCCTCAGTACTTTATTAATATCTCCTTTGAGGAAATGGTATGGTGATACCGACAAGATGTGGAAAAAGACACTTATGTACAGTTCAGGACATTTATTAAAGGAAACGTTTCGCCACGAGTGGCTTCTTCAGTCCTAATACAGAGAAAACTAAGAAAACACACATATATATAGTGGTGGGAGTCAGGTGAGGTGAAGCGTGGGTAGAGGTGGTAGTAGTAGTAGTAGTAGTAGTAGTAATGGAACTAAGGAGGTGAGGTAGAGAGGGACCTGCTGGCATCAAGTAACACCAGTTCCCAGGATGGGTAATATCCTCTTGCTTAATAATTTTGAAATACTGTAACTACCGGACTTTTGCTTTATAGTGTTACTGACAGAAATTAGTGCAGCTTCAATGCATTTTCTCCGTCTTAAGTCGTCTTCTTTAATAACTAGTTTAGCTTCATTGAATTTCATGAGGTGTCCAACATCGTCTCTATGTTGAACACATGCGTTTTTGCGGTCATCATTTCTGCAAGCATTTTTGTGTTCTGCTATCCTAATGTCCAGAGTTCTGGCTGTTTCCCCTACATATACTTTGTCACACCCCCCACATGGTATAGTGTAGATTCCTGCACTTGTGCCAGAATCATGCTTGGGTTTTTGTATCAGGTTCCTAATAGTAGTTGAACAGCTGGTAGATATTTTAGCCAGTTTTCTGTCAAACATTTTTGAAACATTTGTGGCAACGTTGCTGACCGGTAAAACGATGTAACTTGGAGGCTTTTCTTCAATTTGATAGGTGTTGGTCTTGCTGAGGATACGTGTTGCACGTTTCCTGCAGTCACGTATGAAGTGTAGGGGAAAGTGTAGTGAACTAAAAGAGTTGGTGATGTATGTACATTCTTCTTCGAGGAACTGCGGACTGGAAATTCTGTAGGCTCTCAGAAAGAAGCCAATAACTACCCCTCTTTTAGTTCTTGTGTCATGGTGAGAGAAGAAGTACAAACAACTCTTCGGACTAGCCATGGGATCCCCCCTCAGTGCAGTTCTTGCCAATTTATATATGGAGGACCTGGAATCAAGAAGGATCCTCAATAACATCCCTCGTTCAGTTACTTGGATGCGGTACGTAGATGATATTTTGGTCATTGTACCCAAAAATCTTGACGTACAGGGCATCCTCAACACCATCAACACTCTGGAACCTACTATTAAATTTACTCTAGAGGAGGAGAAGGACAACCAGTTACCTTTTCTCGACGTTCTCTTACGCACAGGGGAAAGCAAACTTTCTTTTAAAGTCTACCGGAAGCCTACCTACAAGAATGATCTTCTACATTTCTTCTCTCACCATGACACAAGAACTAAAAGAGGGGTAGTTATTGGCTTCTTTCTGAGAGCCTACAGAATTTCCAGTCCGCAGTTCCTCGAAGAAGAATGTACATACATCACCAACTCTTTTAGTTCACTACACTTTCCCCTACACTTCATACGTGACTGCAGGAAACGTGCAACACGTATCCTCAGCAAGACCAACACCTATCAAATTGAAGAAAAGCCTCCAAGTTACATCGTTTTACCGGTCAGCAACGTTGCCACAAATGTTTCAAAAATGTTTGACAGAAAACTGGCTAAAATATCTACCAGCTGTTCAACTACTATTAGGAACCTGATACAAAAACCCAAGCATGATTCTGGCACAAGTGCAGGAATCTACACTATACCATGTGGGGGGTGTGACAAAGTATATGTAGGGGAAACAGCCAGAACTCTGGACATTAGGATAGCAGAACACAAAAATGCTTGCAGAAATGATGACCGCAAAAACGCTTGTGTTCAACATAGAGACGATGTTGGACACCTCATGAAATTCAATGAAGCTAAACTAGTTATTAAAGAAGACGACTTAAGACGGAGAAAATGCATTGAAGCTGCACTAATTTCTGTCAGTAACACTATAAAGCAAAAGTCCGGTAGTTACAGTATTTCAAAATTATTAAGCAAGAGGATATTACCCATCCTGGGAACTGGTGTTACTTGATGCCAGCAGGTCCCTCTCTACCTCACCTCCTTAGTTCCATTACTACTACTACTACTACTACTACCACCTCTACCCACGCTTCACCTCACCTGACTCCCACCACTATATATATGTGTGTTTTCTTAGTTTTCTCTGTATTAGGACTGAAGAAGCCACTCGTGGCGAAACGTTTCCTTTAATAAATGTCCTGAACTGTACATAAGTGTCTTTTTCCACAATATCACCTTTGTTTATGCCCGTCATCCACTTATACACTTCAATGATATCTCCCCTCATTCTACACCTCTCCAGAGAGTGTCGATTCAAGGCTCTAAGTCTGTCTTCATACGGGAGATTCCTTACACAGTAAATCATTTAAGTCATTCTTCTCTGTATGTTCTGCAGTTAGTCTATATCCATCCTGCAGTAAGGAAACCAAAACTGAGCGGCATAATCTAAATGAGGCCTCACTAGTGATGTATAGAGCTGTAAAATAACTTTTGGAATTCTGTTACTTATACTTCGTGAAATAAATCCAAGTAATCTGTTAACCTTATTGTGCACACTTAGGCACTGCTGTCTTGGCTTTAGATTTCTGCTTACCATGACTCCCAAGTCTTTTTCACATTCTGTATGATCAAGTTCTACTTCACCTAGTTTATAGCTTCGAGGGTTATTTTCATTGCCAAGGACTAGTACCTTACACTTATCGACATTGAACTTCATCTGCCATTTTTCTGACCAAGACATTAATTTGTCCAAATCCTTCTGGAGTTCATTGGTATCCTCCTCAGAATAAATCATAGGGTTTATCTTTGTATCATCAGCAAATTTGCTCATGTCACTTGTAATTCCTTCATCAAGGTCATTAATATAAATTATGAACAAGAGAGCGCCAATTGTGTGACGTGTACTTGAGTGGTGATGTGTACTTAGCTCTATGAAGACCTGTTTGTGTGCTCTCTGTGAATCTGAATCAGGATGCCCTCTCTTGAGCAGCTTTACCAGCAGCTGAAAGAAGAGCTTAGGGTTGCTAAGCTGGAGATACGGCGTTTAACGGAGGAGAACAAGAGGATTCGTAGTAATCCTCCTGTTGTGAGTACCCAGGTTAAGAGGGAAACTTGGTCAGTGGCCGGGCAACATGGAACCAAGCTGAGGATCAAGAAGACTGTTGGAGAGGTAGAAACAATGAGGAACCAGAAGACTACTTTGGAAACTTCCAACCCATTTTTGGTGCTACCTGACGAATGTGGGTGTTCTACTGGGAAGGCCACAATGAGCACCAAGGAAGCAATGGCAGACGTGAGTGAGACATCCCTAGAAACCCCAGTTAAGACCATCGAGAATGTCTTGATGAATTTCACAAGTGAAGGTGTAGTGCTACCTGGTGAATGTGAATCGACTACTGGGAACATCACGACGGACGACGCCAAGGAAGGTAAAAACATTGTTGTTGTTGGGGATAGCCAGATTAGGTACATAGGGCATTCTGCTTGAAGGATAGGAGTAGGAGGCAGAGTGTGTGTTTTCCTGGGGCTGGGATAAAGGATATTGTTAGCTGTCTGGATGACATTATGAGAGGTAATGGGAGCAATCCTATTATCTATCTCAGTGCTGAAGGCAATGATGTTGGCAGACGTAGGAGTGAGGATCTGATTAACAGGTATAGGTCAGCAATAGGGATAATTAGGAGGAAGGGTGGGAACCCTGTCATATGGGGTATTTTGCCAAGGAAAGGAGTTGGAAATGAATGGTTGTCCAGGGTAACTGGTGTCAATTGCTGGCTGGACAAATACTATAAGGAAAATGCGGTAACATTCATTGACAACTGGGACCTCTTCTATGGCAGAAATGACATGTATGCCAGGGATGGTGTACACTTATCTAGGTCTGGGGTGGTAGCACTGGCAACTGCAGTGGAGGAAGCTGTTAGGACTTTAAACTAGGAATAGTTAGTGGTAAGGGTTTTGGCCGGGAAACTGTGAAGCCCCAATGTAGTAATATTATGAGTTCTATGGGTACTAGTAATAAGCAGAACGAGGTAGATATTGAAAAGCCAGTGACACTAGGTGACAAGGACAGTAATAGGTTTAGTAGAAAAACAGAAATGAGCAGGAAGGGTAAAGAGAAAGGAGAGTCTTTCAATGTTTATTATGCTAATAGCCGTAGTGCTAGGAATAAGATGGACGAATTGAGATTAGTTGCTAGTGCAAGTAACATTGATGTATTTACCATAACTGAGATGTGGTTTAATTCATAAAGTATGGACATGCCTGCAGAATGTCACATTCAGGGTTTTAAATTGTTCCAAGTAGATAGAAGTATCTAGAAGGAGGGTGAGGTGGCATTGTATGTCCGAGCTCGCTTGAAGTGTTGCATAAAAAAGGGTATAAAATCTGAAATAACACATACAGAGTCTGTTTGGATAGAATTTTCAGAGCGACATGAAAAATTTATTTTAGGTGTGATATACCGTCCCTCAAACTTAAATAGGAACCAAGGGAGACTCCTATGGGAGGAAATTGTTAAGGCCACAAGGCACGATAACGTAGTAATTCTAGGGGACTTCAACTTTGGCCAGATTGATTGGAATTTCATGACTGGGAATTTAGAATCTAACGATTTCTTAGAAGTAGTTCATTATTGCTTTTGGAAGCAGTTTGTGACAGAGCCTACAAGGGGAAATAACTAGCTTAATTTGGTTCTGGCAAACAAGAAAACCCTTGTTAATAATTTAGAAATTACAGAGGAACTCGGAACAAGCGATCGCAAATAAATTACCTATAGCATTGAATGGAAGCATGATAGTAGGGATAATTCAGTAATAGTCCCAGATTTTAGCTTAGCAGATTACAATGGGCTTAGAGAACACTTATCATCTGTAGACTGGAGTAACGAAGAGAGCTATCAGTATGACAGCTTTCTTAACACAATACATGCTGCCCAAAGGACATTTATCCCATATAAGGAAATTAGATCGAATAGAAATGACTCCAAATGGATGAAAAATTCGCTCAAATATCTTTTAGGACAGAAGAAAGGAATTTATAGGCGTATCAAAAATCGTGAGGGTCATCTTATGAATCAGTACATTGACATTAAGAGGGACGTTAAAAAGGGGATAAGAAAAGCTAAACGGGACTTTTAATTAAAGTTGCTAGGGATTCAAAAACTCAAAAAGTTTTTTTTCATGTTTATAGAACAAAAGTTAGAGTTAAGATACGTCCCCTTAAAAATAACTCTGGGCATTTCACTGACACGGAGAATGAAATGTGCTTTATTCTCAATAATTATTTTCTCTCTGTTTTCACTCAGGAAAACATTGACAATATCCCAGTAATTAATTTTCATAGTGGGCTTGAAGATGATAAATTATGCAGTATCACAGTCACTAGCGAAATGGTTATCAAACAGATAGACCGATTACCTGGAGTTTACCTGGAGAGAGTTCCGGGGGTCAACGCCCCCGCGGCCCGGTCTGAGACCAGGCCTCCTGGTGGATCAGAGCCTGATCAACCAGGCTGTTGCTGCTGGCTGCACGCAAACCAACATACGAGCCACAGCCCGGCTGATCCGGAACTGACTTTAGGTGCTTGTCCAGTGCCAGCTTGAAGACTGCCAGGGGTCTGTTGGTAATCCCCCTTATGTGTGCTGGGAGGCAGTTGAACAGTCTCGGGCCCCTGACACTTATTGTATGGTCTCTTAACGTGCTAGTGACACCCCTGCTTTTCATTGGGGGGATGGTGCATCGTCTGCCAAGTCTTTTGCTTTCGTAGTGGGTGATTTTCGTGTGCAAGTTCGGTACTAGTCCCTCTAGGATTTTCCAGGTGTATATAATCATGTATCTCTCCCTCCTGCGTTCCAGGGAATACAGGTTTAGGAACCTCAAGCGCTCCCAATAATTGAGGTGTTTTATCTCCGTTATGCGCGCCGTGAAAGTTCTCTGTACATTTTCTAGGTCGGCAATTTCACCTGCCTTGAAAGGTGCTGTTAGTGTGCAGCAATATTCCAGCCTAGATAGAACAAGTGACCTGAAGAGTGTCATCATGGGCTTGGCCTCCCTAGTTTTGAAGGTTCTCATTATCCATCCTGTCATTTTTCTAGCAGATGCGATTGATACAATGTTATGGTCCTTGAAGGTGAGATCCTCCGACATGATCACTCCCAGGTCTTTGACGTTGGTGTTTCGCTCTATTTTGTGGCCAGAATTTGTTTTGTACTCTGATGAAGATTTAATTTCCTCATGTTTACCATATCTGAGTAATTGAAATTTCTCATCGTTGAACTTCATATTGTTTTCTGCAGCCCACTGAAAGATTTGGTTGATGTCTGCCTGGAGCTTTGCAGTGTCTGCAATGGAAGACACTGTCATGCAGATTCGGGTGTCATCTGCAAAGGAAGACACGGTGCTGTGGCTGACATCCTTGTCTATGTCGGATATAAGGATGAGGAACAAGATGGGAGCGAGTACTGTGCCTTGTGGAACAGAGCTTTTCACCGTAGCTGCCTCGGACTTTACTCTGTTGACGACTACTCTCTGTGTTCTGTTAGTGAGGAAATTATAGATCCATCGACCGACTTTTCCTGTTATTCCTTTAGCACGCATTTTGTGCGCTATTACGCCATGGTCACACTTGTCGAAGGCTTTTGCAAAGTCTGTATATATTACATCTGCATTCTTTTTGTCTTCTAGTGCATTTAGGACCTTGTCGTAGTGGTCCAATAGTTGAGACAGACAGGAGCGACCTGTTCTAAACCCATGTTGCCCTGGGTTGTGTAACTGATGGGTTTCTAGATGCGTGGTGATCTTGCTTCTTAGGACCCTTTCAAAGATTTTTATGATATGGGATGTTAGTGCTATTGGTCTGTAGTTCTTTGCTGTTGCTTTACTGCCCCCTTTGTGGAGTGGGGCTATGTCTGTTGTTTTTAGTAACTGTGGGACGACCCCCGTGTCCATGCTCCCTCTCCATAGGATGGAAAAGGCTCGTGATAGGGGCTTCTTGCAGTTCTTGATGAACACAGAGTTCCATGAGTCTGGCCCTGGGGCAGAGTGCATGGGCATGTCATTTATCGCCTGTTCGAAGTCATTTGGCGTCAGGATAACATCGGATAGGCTTGTGTTAATCAAATTTTGTGGCTCTCTCATAAAAAATTCATTTTGATCTTCGACTCTCAGTCTGGTTAGCGGCTTGCTAAAAACTGAGTCATATTGGGACTTGAGTAGCTCACTCATTTCCTTGTTGTCATCTGTGTAGGACCCATCTTGTTTAAGTAGGGGCCCAATACTGGACGTTGTTCTCGATTTTGATTTGGCATAGGAGAAGAAATACTTTGGGTTTCTTTCGATTTCATTTATGGCTTTTAGTTCTTCCCGCGATTCCTGACTCCTAAAGGATTCTTTTAGCTTAAGTTCGATGCTTGCTATTTCTCTGACCAGTGTCTCCCTACGCATTTCAGATATATTGACCTCTTTTAGCCGCTCTGTTATTCTTTTCCGTCGCCTGTAAAGGGAGCGCCTGTCTCTTTCTGTTTTACATCTACTCCTCCTTTTTCTTAGAGGAATAAGCCTTGTGCATACATCGAGTGCTACCGAGTTAATCTGTTCTAGGCATAAGTTGGGGTCTGTGTTGCTTAGTATATCTTCCCAGCTTATATCGGTTAGGACTTGGTTTACTTGGTCCCACTTTATGTTTTTGTTATTGAAGTTGAATTTGGTGAATGCTCCCTCGTGACTAATCTCATTATGTCGGTCTGGGGCTCCGCGCATACATGACTGAACCTCAATTATGTTGTGATCTGAGTATATTGTTTTTGATATGGTGATATTTCTTATCAGATCATCATTGTTAGTGAAGATGAGGTCTAGTGTATTCTCCAGTCTAGTAGGCTCTATTATTTGCTGGTTTAAATTGAATTTTGTGCAGAGATTTAAAAGCTCGCGTGAGTGTGAGTTTTCATCAGAGCTGCCTCCTGGTGTTATTACTGCAACAATATTATTTGCTATATTCCTCCATTTTAGGTGCCTTAAGTTGAAATCCCCCAGGAGCAAGATGTTGGGTGCAGGAGCTGGAAGGTTTTCCAGACAGTGGTCAATTTTTAACAGCTGTTCCTGGAATTGCTGGGATGTTGCATCCGGAGGCTTGTAGACTATCACAATGACTAGGTTTTGGTTCTCGACCTTTACTGCTAAAACTTCCACTACATCATTTGAGGCATTTAGCAGTTCTGTGCAAACAAGTGACTCTGCAATGTACAGGCCAACCCCCCCCTTTTGCCTGTTCACTCTGTCACATCTGTATAGGTTGTAACCTGGGATCCATATTTCGTTGTCTAAGTGATCCTTTATGTGGGTCTCAGTGAAAGCCGCGAACATTGCCTTTGCCTCTGCAAGCAGTCCACGGATGAAAGGTATTTTGTTGTTTGTTGCTGGCTTTAGACCCTGTATATTTGCAAAGAAGAATGTTATCGGACTGGTGGTATTGTTGGTACTGGGGGGGGATTTTTTTTCCGGCATTAGTATCTGTATCTGTTGGTTTGGAGTGGAGGCCATCGACTGTGGTTCCACTCCAGGAATGACTGGATTTGGTGTACGATTTCTGCCATTTCCTGCCAGTTTTTTTTCCTTCCTGGCACTAAAAAACCTCTCCCTCTTGAGTGGCTGTGGCTACCCAGGTTTTCCCATGGCCTGGATGTTTTGTATCTTTTTGTCCCCTTTAGATGGTATGCCTGGCAATTTAAGTTATAGCACAGTCTTTCCTGTACTGAAGAGGTACACAGTTCAGGGTGAAAAAGCTTACAGGAAGGGAGTTTGCATTTTCCTGTTGTCATATGGGCATGGCATTTCCTAGGGTGGTCATAGTTGCACGTCCCATCTGTTTTTCCAGATTTCCCATGCCAGCAGATACCGAGTGCATAGTATGTGCACAGGCTTGGTTTCCGTTTGCCTTGGGTTTCTGTGACTGTATTCCCTGTTGGTGCATGTTTCCCTGTCTTACTTCTATCCTCCCTAGCACCAACAATGGAGCTCCCACCATTTGTTTTTGGTAATATATCCTCACTATTGCTAGTGGAGTCCTCTTGTTTGCTATTTCCTGCGGTATTTCTAGTTTGCAATATTGGTTTTATCTTATCTTTGACTACACTTGTTTCCCTACTATGGCTCCTGTCCCCTATGCGGTCATTCATATGTATTCCTTCCTGCATATAGTTCCCGACTACCTGGACAAAATCTCCAGCTTCACCATTACTGTCTCCCAGGACAGCATCTCCAGCTTCCCCATTACTGTCTCCCAGGACAGCATCTCCAGCTTCACCATTACTGTCTCCCAGGACAGCACCTCCAGCTTCACCATTACTGTCTCCCAGGACAGCACCTCCAGCTTCCCCATTACTGTCTCCCAGGACAGCACTATCAGCCCCCCATTTACTGACTACCAGGACATCATCTCCAGCCTTACAGTTTCTGACTACATGGCCAGTATCAAGGGCAGTACCATTCAGCCCGGACTTTTTATGTTCCCATCTGTTGTAGAAAGCTTCCAGGTTTTCTATGAAAGCAGCTTTGATGTTGACCTCTTTTAATACCCTTGTGATTTTAGTCCACAGATTTATCTCATTTGGGCATACCCAAAAACACTTCCCTGTTTTAATACTGCTTGTAGCTAGTTCTTGGATATCTGCACAAGGGGCGTGACACCAATTTCCACAGAAATGACAATTTATGCATGTGGAAGCCCGTTTGTTTGACTGACCACAGACTACACACAGCTTCATAATGATTTGAATGGTTTATTTACTGCAATTCTACTAGCAACCTCTTGAATATTCTATTAATAACCTGCTAGGTGGTGCACAACGAAACCGTTTGAAACCAGTCCAGGGTTCGGGCCAGTCAAGGGTTCGGACCAGTCAAGGGTTCGGACCAGTCTATCTGATCTGATCAGTGGGTCACTTATTTAAACCATACTGGTCGGTGATTTGAGCTAACACATGAAGGATCTACTGGAAATTATCTACCCGAGTAATATGTGATTTGATTGATACAAAAGTATAACTTGCGTGTTGAAGAGCCGGTGACTGCTGGCACTCCTACAATGACGAACGGTCGAGCCTCCACCTTTGTTTATCAATCGCTGTATCTAGCTTCTCTATTTTTTTTTTTTTTTTTTTCCGTCTCCACCACAATAAATGCTATATTATCACTATAGTTGACTGGTGCAAATTTTGGAGGAAGGGCGCTTTTTCTGTAGTAATAATTGCTTCTCGTTGTGTATATTGCGACCGCTGGTAACTACAGGTTATATGAAATTCACAGTAACGTCTGGTATTTCAAGAAAAAGAAACTAATGAAAGTCACTCCACTTCACTAAGTACCATTATAATACTGGTTAGTTGCTACTACAACACTGTATTCTGCTATTCACTGGTATCACTAGATTATATGCGAGTACACTAGCAAGCCAGGAAGATTATTAAAAACAGCTGACCTGTGGTAAGTTTCTGGCGACTTCTGGCACCTGCCTCTATAGGCTTATCACTTCATTTACAAAATCACCTGTTTTCAAATGACACTTTAGCCTTTATCACAATATACTAGGGAGCCACTGTAGTATACACTATACACTATGTATACTCAATAAATCCCCGGCCCTGATGAATCCCCGGGCCCTGATGAATCCCCGGGCCCTGATGAACTTTTTTCAAGGGTTCTTAAAGAGTGTAAAATGGAACTTTGTGAACCTTTAACTAATATTTTTAATTTATCTCTTCAAACAGGTGTAGTGTCTGATATGTGGAAGATGGCTAATGTAATTCCTATTTTTAAATCAGGGGACAAGTCGCTACCGTCAAATTACCGCCCAATAAGCCTAACCTCAATTGTAGGCAAATTACTAGAGTCAATTATAGCTGATAATATAAGAAGCCATCTCAATAGGCATAATTTGATTAATGATACTCAACATGGTTTCACCAGGGGCTGTTCCTGCCTAACTAATTTATTAACCTTCTTCAGCAAAGCTTTTGAGGCCGTTGATCAGGATAAAGAATTCGATATTGTTTATTTAGATTTTAGTAAGGCTTTTGATAGAGTACCTCATCAGAGACTGTTGAAGAAAGTGGCTGCTCATGGCATTGAGGGAAAAATGCTGTCATGGATCGAGTCATTGCTCACTAATAGGAAGCAGAGTGTGCATAAATGGGGTTAAATCTGAGTGGGGATCTGTAACAAGTGGCGTTCCACAGGGATCAGTTTTAGGCCCACTGTTGTTTATAATATATATAAACGAACTTGACGAGGGAATTACTAGTGACATAAGCAAATTTGCTGATGACACGAAGATAGGTAGGATAATCGATTCAGACGTTGATGTCTCACAACTTCAGGAGGATTTAGACAATCTCAATTCGTGGTCAGAAAAGTGGCAGATGCAGTTCAGTGTAGCTAAATGTAAAGTTCTAAAACTCGGAAATGTCCATAACTCTAGCACCTACCAGCTTGATAATGTTGAACTTAGCAGTATAGAATACGAAAAGGACTTGGGGGTTATGGTGAGCAGCAACCTTAAACCAAGACAGCAATGCCTAAGCGTACGTAATAAGGCAAATAGATTACCATGATTTATATCAAGAAGTGTAAGCAACAGAAGTCCAGAGGTCATACTGCAGCTTTATACATCATTAGTAAGGCCTCACCTAGATTATGCAGCTCAGTTCTGGTCTCCATATTACAGAATGGACATAAATTCGTTAGAAAACATTCAGCATAGAATGACTAAATTAATACATAGCATTAGAAATCTTCCTTATGAAGAAAGATTGAAGACACTTAAATTACATTCACTTGTTAGATGAAGAATGAGGGAGACATGATCGAAGTGTATAAGTGGAAGATAGGTATTAATAAAAGGGATATAAATAGGGTCTTGAGAATATCTCTTCAGGAGAGAACCCGCAGTAATGGATTCAAATTAAACAAGTTTAGATTTAGAAAGTATATAGGAAAGTATTGGTTTGGAAATAGGGTAGTTGATGAGTGGAACAGTCTACCTAGTTGGGTTATTGAGGCTAAAACCTTGGGTAGTTTCAAATATAGGTTGGATAAATACATGGGTGGGAAGGGTTGGATTTGAGTGAGACTTGCATATGAGAGTGGATAGAGTTATCAGAGCTTAATTCTTGGATGGCATTGAAAACTAGGTTGGGCAAATGTTTTGTTAGTGGGATGGATTGTAAAGGACCTGCCTAGTATGGGCCAACAGGCCTGCTGCAGTGTTCCTCCTTTCCTATGTTCTTATGTTCTTAATACTGATCCTTGTGGAATGACACTAGTGACTAATCCCCATTTAGATTTGATCCAATTAATGGAAACTCTCTGCTTTCTGTTGGTAAGCCATTCATGTATCCATCTTAGGACTATACCTCCTATACCATGAGCTGTCACTTTTCTTAAGAATCTCTTGTGAGGTACTCTATCGAAGGCTTTACTAAAATCCAAATAAACAATATCATATTCTTTATCACTGTCTACTGCCTCAAATGTTCTGTCGAAGAACGTCAGTAAATTTGTCAGGCAGGAACGACATCTCGTGAACCCATGCTGAGATTCATTAATCAAATTATGCTCTTCAAGGTGACTTCTAATAATGTCAGCTATAATTGATTCCAATAATTTGCCTACTATAGACGTCAGGCTTATTGGACGGTAATTTGAAGGAATGGACTTATCCCCTGATTTGAATATGGGAACCACCTTAGCCATCTTCCATATCTCAGGCACAACACCAGTAAGGATGGACATATTAAAAACACTCGTTAATGGCTAAGTTCTATCTTGCATTTTTTAAGTACCTTGGGAAACAATTCGTCGGGTCCCGGGGACTTACTTTGCTTCAGTTTGTCTATCTGTTTGATAACCATGTCCCTCGTGACAGTAATATTAGTTAATTTGAATTCATCGGGAACTGAATAATGTTAATTTCTGGAATCTCATTTATGTCTTCCTGTGTAAAAACTGACAAAAAATATTCATTAAATAGGGAACACTAACAGTCACCACCCACACTCCACCAGCAGTCACCACCCACATCACACCAGCAGTTACCCCCACTCTCCACCACTGGGGATTCTATTTCTGTGGCCCATTGGAAGAATTGGTTTATATCTGCTTGGAGGTTTACAGTGTCCTCAATGGATAACACTCTTATGCAAATTCTAGTATCGTCGGCAAAAGAAGACACCGTGCTATGGTTTACATCTCTAAGTCGGATATCTTTTCTATTACTCTGTGTTCCATTATTTAGAAAGATTAAGATTCATCTACCTACTTATCCTGTGTAATAGCACACTTTGTGTGCTATTACACTTTGATCACACTTGTAGAAGGCTTTCACAAAGTCTGTGTATACTACATCTGCATTCTGTTTGCCCTCCAGCGCATCCAAGACCATGTCATAGTGGTCCAGTAGTGAGAGGCAGGAACGACCTGCTCTAAACCCATGCTGCCCTGGGTTGTGCAACTGTTGGGTATCCAAGTAGTTGGCGATCTTGCTTCTTAGAACGCTTTCAAAGATTTTTATGATTTGGGACGTTAGTGCTATCGATCTATAATTCTTTGCTATTGCTTTACTGCCACCTTTGTGGAGTGGCGCTACAGCCATTGTTTTTAGCAACTGTGGGATGACCCCTGTGTCCATGATCCCTCTCCATGGAATATTTAAGGCACGTGAAAGGGGTTTCTTGAAGTTCTTGACGAACACGGAGTTCCATGAGTCTTGGTCTGGGGCAGAGTGCATGGGCATGTTGTTAATTGCTTTTTTAAAGTCCAGTGGTGTTAGGGTTACCTCAGAAATTTTGTTGATATTAAAAAAAATTGAGTCTAAAGTCATGAAAAAATCATTCAGATTGTTGACCCCTTAGTCTGATGCTACTGTGTTGTAGCACACTGACGCTACTGTATTATAACAGTGACACTACTGTGTTATAACAGTGACACTACTGTGTTATAACAGTGACACTACTGTGTTATAACAGTGACACTACTGTGTTATAACAGTGACACTACTGTGTTATAACAGTGACACTACTGTGTTATAACAGTGACACTACTGTGTTATAACAGTGACACTACTGTGTTATAACAGTGACACTACTGTTATAACACTGATATTACTGTGTTACAACACATGCAGCTGTGTTATTCTGTTATGCTGCTCATGTACGCTACCTTCATGTGGCCTCAGAATTATTAAACAGTTTTGTAGTTTCCCTAAATATAACTTATCTTATCTGATTTTATGATATCTTATCTTGAATATTGTGATTTTCAATCTTCATGAAGAACAAAAAGGCACAATACCGTGACTGAAACAATACACAGCGTGCCTCGTTGTGCTCCGGGGTTTCTGGTGTTTTCACGGTCGCTCTTACGTGCTAGAACTTTAATTTGTGTCATCAATCCTATACGATACATCCCTCTAGCGCCTGGAACCAATCTTGGGCGGAAAACATTATATACTGAGTCAAAAAAGGAGAATTAGTGTGCACTACCTAGCAGAGTTTACTGCAAGAGGGGAATCATAGGCCTGTGTTCCGTGTGCAAAATAATAATAGAACTTTTCTTTGTCAGAGGAAAGAAAGTCTCCCTGATAATATTGTGTATACACAGTGTATAGTGTATACTACAGTGGCTCCCTAGTATATAGATGATAAAGGCTAAAGTGTCATTTGAAAACAGGTGAATTTGTAAATGAAACTTACCACAGAGGTCAGCTGTTTTAATAATCTTCCTGGCCTGCTAGTGTACTCGCATATAATATAGTGATACCAGTGAATAGCAGAATACAGTGTTGTAGTAGCAACTAACCAGTATTATAATGGTACTTAGTGGAGTGGAGTGACTTTCATTAGTTTCTTTTTTCTTGAAATACCAGACGTATACTATGAATCTCATATAACCTGTATTTACCAGCGGTCGCAATATACACAATGAGAAGCAATTATTACTACAGAAAAAGCGTCCTTCCTCCAAAATTTCCACCAGTCAACTATAGTGATAATATAGCATTTATTGTGGTGGAGACGAAAAAAAACTAGAAAAGCTAGATACAGCGATTGATAAACAAGGGTTGAGGCTCGACCGTTCGTCACTGTAGGAGCTGCCAGCAATCACCGGTTCTTCAACACGCAAGTTATACTTTTGTATCAATCAAATCACATATTACTCGGGTAGATAATTTCAAGTAGATCCTTCATGTGCTAGCCCAAATCACCGACCAGTATGTTTTAAATAAGTGACCCACTGATCAGATCAGACTGGTTCCGAACCCTCGACTGGTCCGAACCCTTGACTGGTCCGAACCCTTGACTGGTTTCAAACGGATTCGTTGGACAATAAAGCAGACTGTAAACGGATGGGGTTGTAGGCGCCCTTATCAAACAAACAATAAATATAAATCAGGAACGTACACGGTAAGCTGTCCAATATACAAGTACAGTTAGAAATAGAAATACAAATAGCTAGAGCTTCATTTAAGGAGGTTATTAATAGAGTATTCAAGAGGTTGCTAGTAGAATTACAGTAAATCAACCATTCAAATCATTATGAAGCTCTGTGTAGTCTGCAGTCAATCAAACAAATGGGCTTCCACATGGATAAATTGTCATTTTTGTGGAAATTGGTATCACGCCCCTTGTGCAGATATCCAAGAACTAGCTACAAGCAGTATTAAAACAGGGAAGTGTTTTTGGGTATGCCCAAATGAGATAAATCTGTGGACTAAAATCACAAGGGTATTAAAAGAGGATAACATCAAAGCTGCTTTCATAGAAAACCTGGAAGCTTTCTACAACAGATGGGAACATAAAAAGTCTGGGCTGAATGGTACTGCCCTTGATACTGGCCATGTAGTCAGAAACTGTAAGGCTGGAGGTGATGTCCTGGTAGTCATAAATGTGGGGCCGATAGTGCTGTCCTGGGAGACAGTAATGGTGAAGTTGGAGGTGCTGTCCTGGGAGACAGTAATGGTGAAGTTGGAGGTGCTGTCCTGGGAGACAGTAATGATGAAGCTGGAGGTGATGTCCTGGTAGTCATAAATGTGGGGCCGATAGTGCTGTCCTGGGAGACAGTAATGGTGAAGCTGGAGATTTTGTCCAGGTAGTCGGGAATTATACACAGGAAGGAATACATATAAATGACCTCATAGGGGACAGGAGCCGTAGTGGGGAAACAAGTGTAGTCAAAGATAAGATAAAACCAATATTGCAAACTAGAAATACCACAGGAAATAGCAAACAAGAGGACTCCACTAGCAATAGTGAGGATATATTACCAAAAACAACTGGTGGGAGCTCCATTGTTGGTGCTAGGGAGGATAGGAATAAGACAGGGAAACATGCACCAACAGGGAATACAGTCACAGAAACCCAAGGCAAACGGAAACCAACCCTGTGCACATACTATGCACTTGGTATCTGCAGACATGGGAAATCTGGAAAAACAGACGGGACATGCAACTATGACCACCCTAGAAAATGCCGTGCCCATATGACATTGTACGCTCGTGTGCACATGTCCGTGCGTGCGCCCTCGTGTGTGTATGTGCGCGCGCGCGCTAGTGTGGGTGTATGATCCACTTAATATTTGTATTTATAACTCATTACAGTTGTGACCAGGTGTGGACGTATCAGTGGTTCATTACTTTGTAATTTGTTCATGACTGTAACCATGTATAGGAGTGAAGCTGATTCATTACCTCTGTAACTTGCCATGATTAGTGACCAGATCTACCTGGAGTTCATTACCTTTGTAACTAGTTCAGCTATCATAACTTTGGGGTCCAGTCACTGGACCCATTATGTACCTTTGTAATCTTTTGACTACCGCCCACAGGATGGGTATGGGGTGCATAAAGATATTAAACTAAAGTGTGTGTGTGTGTGTGTGTGTGTGTGTGTGTGTGTGTGTGTGTGTGTGTGTGTGTGTGTGTGTGTGTGTGTGTGTGTGTGTGTGTGTGTGTGTGTGGTGTGTGTGACTCAGCAATCAATATTTGCACCGGTAGCTCATTACAGTTGTGACCGGGTGTGGAGGTGTGAATTTCTCATTGCTCTATGATTTGTTCATGATTGTAGCCAAAGTGTAGGCGTAAGTAACCATTCTACAGAATTCATTACCTTTGTAACTTGTGAGCTCATTACCTTTGTACCTAGTTCAGCTATCAGAACTTTGGGGGCCCAGTCCCTGGACCCATTACGTACCTCTGTAATCTGTAAATACCTTTGTAACTTGTCATGATTGTGACCAGACTTACCTGGAGTTCATTACCTTTGTAAATTGTGAGTTCATTACCTTTGTAAATTGTGAGTTCATTACCTTTGTAAATTGTGAGTTCATTACCTCTGTAACTTACTCAGCTATCAAAACTTTGGAGTCCAGTCCCTGGACCAATTATGTACCTCTGTAATCTTTTGACTACCGCCCACAGGATGGGTATGGGGTGCATAATAAACATATTAAACTAACTAACCCACATGACAACTGGAGAATGCAAACTCCCTTCCTGTAAGCTCTTTCACCCCGAAATGTGTCCCTCTTCAGTACAGGAAAGACTGTGCTATAACTTAAATTGCCAGGCACACCATCTAAAGGGGACAAAAATATACAAAACATCCAGGCCATGGGAAAACCTGGGTAGCCACAGCCACTCAAGAGGGAGAGGTTTTTTAGCGCCAGGAAGGAAAAAAAAACTGGCAGGAAATGGCAAAAATCGTACACCAAATCCAGTCATTCCTGGAGTGGAACCACAGTCGATGGCCTCCACTCCAAACCAACAGATACAGATACTAATGCCGGAAAAAAATCCCCCCCCCAGTACCAACAATACCACCAGTCCGATATTCTTCTTTGCAAATATATAGGGTCTAAAGCCAGAAACAAACAACAAAATACCTTTCATCCGTGGACTGCTTGCAGAGGCAAAGGCAATGTTCGCGGCTTTCACTGAGACGAACATAAAGGATCACTTGGACAACGAAATATGGATCCCAGGTTACAACCTATACAGATGTGACAGAGTGAGCAGGCAAAAGGAGGGGGTTGGCCTGTACATTGCAGTCACTTGTTTGCACAGAACTGCTTAATGCCTCAAATGATGTAGTGGAAGTTTTAGCAGTAAAGGTCGAGAACCAAAACCTAGTCATTGTGGTAGTCTACAAGCCTCCGGATGCAACATCCCAGCAATTCCAGGAACAGCTGTTAAAAATTGACCACTGTCTGGAAAATCTTACAGCTCCTGCACCCAACATCTTGCTCCTGGGGGATTTCAACTGAAGGCACCTAAAATGGAGGAATATAGCAAATAATATTGTTGCAGTAATAACACCAGGAGGCAGCTCTGATGAAAACTCACACTCACACGAGCTTTTAAATCTCTGCACAAAATTCACCTTAAACCAACAAATAATAGAGCCTACTAGACAGGAGAATACACTGGACCTCATCTTCACTAACAATGATGATCTGATACGAAGTGTCACCATATCAAAAACAATATACTCAGATCACAACATAACAGAGGTTCAGACATGTATGCGCAGAGCCCCAGACCGACAAAATGAGATCAGTCACGAGGGAGCCTTCACCAAATTCAACTTCAGTAACAATAACATAAAGTGGGACCAAGTAAACCAAGTCCTAACCGATATAAGCTGGGAAGATAGATTAAGCAACAGAGACCCCAACTTATGCCTTGAACAGATTAACTCTGTGGCACTCGATGTATGTTCAAGGCTTATTCCTTTAAGAAAAGGAGTAGTAGATGTAAAATAGAAAGAGACAGGCGCTCCCTTTACATGCGATGGAAAAGAATAATAGAGCGGCCAATATGTCTGCAGTGCGTAGGGAGACACTGGTCAGTGAAATAATAAACATCGAACTAAAGCTAAAGGAATCTTATTGGAGTCAAGAAATCGAAAAGAAACCCAAAGTATTTCTTCTCTTAATCCAAATCAAAGTCGAGAACAACATCCAGTATTGGGCCTGTCTTGAGTGGTGTCGGGAAAGTGGTGTTTAAAAAGTAGTGAAATGGCATGCGAAAGGACATGAGCCGCTCGCTTGTACAATAATGGTGGGACTTGAGACAAATTCCCTGATTTATTTTAAAGTGAGTTGATAATCGTAGTGACTTCAGTGGGTTCGGTAGGTGTAAGATAGGAGGAGGTTAGGAAATTCCCATCTAGGTAATCACTTGCTTGGGCGTTGGTACTTGGGATTGTGCTGGCGAGATTTGATCCTATGGTTGAGAAGAACTTGTTAACTGTATCAACAGGCTGTAGTTGTGTTTCATTCGGTTTAGTTAGGACAATATCCCTAGTTGTTCTCAGTTTGTGGGTGCCCAGAATCTGAGAGAGTGCTTTCAGGTCTTTTTAATATCACCTCTTGTTTCAGTGAATCTGCTGGAATAGTACAATTTCTTGGCCTTTCTTATTAGTTTAGTGAGAATTGATGCATAGTGATTAATAATACCTTTGTGTATTAATCCCTGTCTATATTGTTTTTCATATTGGTGTTTCTTATCAATGGATCTTAGTATGCTGTTAGTTAGCCATGGACAACCTAGCCGTTTATTCGTAATCTGTTTCGTTTTTATAAGACAATGTTTGTTGTAGAGTCTAAGCAAGTTATTAAAAAAAATGTCTATCCAATCATCGATACCATTGGCATTGGAGAATTCTGTAGGCCAGTCAACTGTCTCTAGCTCTGCTGTGAAGATACTTATTGAGGCCTCGCCATGAAGTCTAAAGGAAACTTCGTTGAATTCCAGTGGTGGTTTACTAATGTTTGTTAAGAGGAAGGTGGGGTAGTGGTCAATAGTGCTGTCTGCAATTATCCCTGAATTAAGTGAGGCTAGTATATTGTTCCATATATGGTCAGTTATGGTTGCACTTGTTTCAGTCAGCCTGGTTGGTTTAGTTATTGTTGGTATGAGAAGCGTGTTGTTCATATTGTTGATGAATTCAGTTACAGGCTGGTCATCTATTAGGCCAAGGTTAATGTTGAAGTCTCCAGCTAAGAGAAGGTGGTGCTTGTTCATTTAGTTGTTTGTTATTAGTGTTTTTAATTTATCACTAAAATTTGGGATGTTTGTATGAATTATCCGGTAAATGGCACCGATAACTGTTATAGGAGTCTAAAGTTTTTTACAGTAAAATTTGCAAAAAAATATATCCTCCATATTCATCACTATAGCAAGTAGTGTTATAACAAGATAGTTCCTTAGAGTAATAGATTGCAATACCACCCCCAACTTGGTATGGTCTGCAGATGTGGATTGCTGCGTATCCTGGTATTGAGTAGATATCTGTTGTGGCCTGCTTAAGCTAGGTTTCAGTAAGAATAATAAAGGAGAAGGTTGTCTTTATGGTACCAAGGAGTGTCAGGAGGAATCATAGTGTTTGCTTAGAGACCTGATATTGTAATTAAGAACTGTAATATTTTTCGCAGTATTTAGGACAGTTCTGGCTTATGATGCTATGTAATAGAGGCAGTTACTTTCCATTAAATTTTGATTGGGAACAGTGTGGAACAGTGTCGAAAGCGTTCTTATAGTCCAAGAAAATGCAATCTTCCTCCCCCCCCCTCTCTCTCTTGTCTTACTTTTGGAACCTCATAAAACTCCAGTAGGTTTGTGATACAGGATCTCCCTTCCCTGATGCCGTGCAGGTTATCATTTTAAAGCTCATTTCTTTCTAGATGCTCCACCACTCTTCTGATAATCTTCTCCATGACTTTGCATACATGTCAGTGATACTGATCTGTAGTTTAATGCTGCCTGTCTGTCTCCTTTCATAAATTTTGGGACTACATTTGATGTCTTCCACACCTCAGGTAGTTTCCTTGTTTCGATAGATGTGTTGAAGATTGTTGCTAGTGGCGGCACACACAGTGCCTCTGCTCCTTCTCTCAGGACCCATGGAGAGATGTCCGGTCCCACCACTTTTGAGACATCTAGTTCACTTAGCAGCCTCTTCACTTTCTCCTCTGTTGTGTGTATTGTCCCCAGCACTTGTTGGTGTACCCCACCATTCTGGCTTTCTGGAGTCCTTTCTGGCTCCACTGAAAATACTTTCTTAACTCTTGTGTTGAGCTCTTCACGTACTTCTCGGTCGTTGCCTGTCAGCTCCCTACCTTCCTTCGTCAGTTTGATTACCTGGCCCTTGACTGTTATTTTCCTCCTGATGTGGCTGTACAACAGCTTGGGGTCAGAGTTGGCTTTAGATGATATTTCATTTTCGTATTGACTCTGGGCATCCCTCCTTCGACTTATCTCCCTATTTTCCTGGGTCCTTTGTCTTTCTATACTTTTTCCATTCTCTAGCACACTTTGTTTTGGCCTCTCTACACCTCTGGGTAAACCAAGGGCTCGTTCTGGTCTTCCAATTGTTTCTGTTGCCCTTGGGTACGAACCTCTCCTCCGCCTCATTGCATTTTGTTGTCACTTGTTCCATCATTTCATTTACTGATTTTCCAAGCAGCTCTCAGTCCCACTGAACCTCATGCAGGATGTTCCTAATATTTGTGTAGTCCCCTCTTTTGTAGTGTATCTCTGTGTATGTAGAAGAATGAAACACTTGTTCAACACTTGAGAATCTTTATTGAGGAAACGTTTTGCCACATAGTGGCTTCATCAGTCCAACACAAAGAAAAATGGTAGGAAAAGAGGATTAATTTGAGGTAATCAATCCATCAGCCTGGAATCGATGTGTTCATATACTGAACAGATTGATTCCTGGCTGAAGGACTGATTAACCCAAACTCTCTTTCACTACCGTTCTTCTTCGTATTGGACTAATGAAGCCACTGTGTGGTGAAACAAGTGTTTCATTCTTCATTCATCAAACCTGACAGTTTACTCTGATTTATAATTTTTTTTTAGTGATTAAATTACAATATTCTTGAAATTCAGGAATATTAATGTTAAATGTCTGGTTCATGTCTCAACATTTCAATAACAGTTACAGTATTAAGTTCCACAGTGTTGACACTGATGTTAAAACAACAAGTTCCTTATATTAGGGACTGTGGTAGATTTTCCCGCGTGATGAGAGACAGATCAAACCCACTGAAAATAATGTCTCTAGTTGGCCTCTACGTTACTTGTAAAATTCTGTGAATATCGCTGGAAAACTTTCACTGACTGACTCGTGTATATTGTACAGTGTTTAAGCTCAGTAGCGACTTTACTGGTTGAGTGGGCTACAAAGTCGCTGAGGACCCTCATTACTATGGGCCCTGAATATTGAGGGCCCTGACTACTTAGGGCCCTGACTACTGAGGCCCTGACCACTGATGGCCCTGACTACTGAGGACCCTGCCTACAGAGGACCCTGACTACTGAGGACCCTGCCTACAGAGGACCCTGACTACTGAGGACCCTGACTATTGAGGACCCTGCCTACTGAGGGCCCTGACTACTGAGGATCCTGCCTACAGAGGACCCTGACTACTGAGGACCCTGCCTACTGAGGACCCTGACTACTGAGGACCCTGCCTACTGAGGGCCCTGACTACTGAGGACCCTGCCTACAGAGGACCCTGACTACTGAGGACCCTGACTACTGAGGACCCTGCCTACTGAGGGCCCTGACTACTGAGGATTCTGCCTACTGAGGGCCCTAATTACTGAGGACCCTGACTACTGAGGGCCCTGCCTACTGAGGGCCCTGACTACTGAGGATCCTGCCTACTGAGGGCCCTGATTACTGAGGGGCCTCCAAATTGTTAACTGTTTTCTAAACCTTAATGAGTTGTGCCACTGTTACAGGTGATGTACTCGCCTAATTGTGGTTGCAGGGGCCGAGACTCAGCTCCTGGCCCCGCCTCTTCACTGATCGCTACTAGGTCCTCTCCCTCTCTGCTTCCTGAGCTTTGTCATACCTCTTCTTAAAACTATGTATGGTTCCTGCCTCCACTACTTCACTTGCTAGGCTATTCCACTTCCTGACGACTCTATGACTGAAGAAATACTTCCTAACGTCCCTGTGACTCGTCTGAGTCTTCAGCTTCCAGTTGTGACCCCTTGTTTCTGTGTCCCCTCTCTGGAACATCCTGTCTCTGTCCACCTTGTCTATTCCACGCAGTATTTTGTGTGTCTACCTTCAACCCTCGATATCTCCATTTAAGAACCCCTACGATATGTCTATTCCCCGCAGTATCTTGTATGTCGTTATCATGTCTCCTCTGACCCTTCTGTCCTCCAGTGTCGTCAGTCCGATTTCCCTCAACCTTTCCTCGTACGACATTCCCCTGAGCTCTAGAACTAGCCTTGTTGCAAACCTTTGTACTTTCTCTAACTTCTTGACGTGCTTGACCAGGTGTGGGTTCCAGACTGGTGCTGCATACTCCAGTATGGCCTAACATACACAGTGTACAGTGTCTTGAACGATTCCTTATTAAGGTATCGGAACGCTATTCTCAGGTTTCCCAGGCGCCCGTATGCTGCAGCAGTTATTTGGTTGTGCGCCTCCGGTGACGTGCTCGGTGTTATGGTAACCCCAAGATCTTTCTCTCTGAGTGAGGTCTGTAGTCTTTGTCCACCTAGCCTATACTCTGTTTGCGGTCTTCTTTGCCCCTCCCCAGTTTTCATGACTTCGTATTTGGCTGGGTTGAATTCGAGAAGCCAGTTTCTGGACCACGTGTCCAGCCTGTCCAGGTTTCTTTGCAGTCCTGCCTCATCCTCATCCGATTTAATTCTTCTCATCAACTTCACATCATCTGCGAATAGGGACACTTCAGAGTCTATTCCTTCCATCATGTCGTTCACATATATCAAAAATAGCACTGGTCCTAGAACTGACCCCTGTGGGACCCGGCTCGTCACAGGCACCCACTGTGATACCTCTTCACGTACCATGACTCGTTGTTGCTTCCCTGTCAGGTATTCCCTGATCCATTGCAGTGCCCTTCCTGTTATATGCGCCTGATCCTCCAGCTTCTGCACTAATCACTTGTGAGGAACTGTGTCAAAGGCCTTCCTGCAGTCCAGGAAAATGCAATCAACCCACCCCTCTCTTTCGTGTCTTACTTCTGTTACCTTGTCATAAAACTCCAGAAGGTTTGTGACACAGGATTTGCCTTCCATGAATCCATGCTGGCTTTCATTATAATCTTGTTCCGTTCCAGGTGTTCCACCACTCTCCTCCTGATAATCTTCTCCATGACTTTGCATACTATACATGTCAGAGACACAGGTCTGTAGTTTAGTGCCTCGTTTCTGTCTCCTTTCTTAAATATGAGGACTACATTTGCAGTCTTCCATATCTCAGGTAGTTGCCCAGTTTCAAGGGATGTGTTGAAGATTGTGGTTAGGGGCATGCACAGCATCTCTGCTCCTTCTCTAAGGTCACTTAGCAGCTTCTGCACCTCCTCTGTTGTTCGTATGTCATCCAACACTTGTTGGTATATTCCCTCTTGATGTTCCCTTCTGTGCTGTCTTCCCACAGCCCTTCCTGTCTCTACTGTAAAAACTTCGTTAAATCTCCTGTTTCGCTTCTCACATACCTCCTAATCATTTCTTGTGAGTTCTCCACCTTCTGTCCTCAGTCTGATCATCTGGTCTTTGACCGTTGTCTTCCTCCTGATGTGGCTATACAACAGTTTCAGGTCAGTCTTGACTTTCGATGCTATGTTATTTTCATACTGTCGCTGGGCCTCCCTCCTTACCTGTGCATACTCGTTCCTGGCTCTGCGACTAATCTCCATATTTTCATGCGTTCTCTGCCTTCTGTACTTTATCCATTCTCTATTGCACTTAGTTTTTGCCTCCTTACACCGTCGGGTAAACCAGGGGCTTGTTCTCGTCTTCCCGTTGTTTCTGTTGCCCTTGGGAATAAACCTTTCCACTGCCTCCTTGCATTTTGTTGTTACATATTCCATCGTTTCATTTACTGGCTTTCCTGCCAGTTCTCTGTCCCACGGAACCTCCTGCAGGAAGTTCCTCAAACCTATGTAGTCCCCTCTTTTATAATCTGGCTTTTCCCATTCAACTCCTGTTACTCTCTCCACTTGCAACTCTACTATATATTCAAAGCACAGAACCACGTGGTCACTAGCTCCTAGGGGACTCTCATATGTGATGTCCTCAATGTCTGAACTGCCCAGGGTGAACACAAGGTCTAATATTGCTGGTTCATCCTCCCCTCTCACTCTGGTAGTGTCCTTAACATGTTGGTGCATGAGGTTATCCAGCACCACATCCAACATCTTGGCTCTCCATGTTTCGGGACCCCCATATGGCTCCAGGTTTTCCCAGTCAATCTCCCTGTGGTTGAAATCACCCATGACCAGCAACTTTGCTCTGCTGGAGTGAGCTTTTCTTGCCACCTCAACAAGTGTGACCACCATTGCTCTGTTGCTCTCTTTATATTCCTCTCTAGGCCTCCTGCAGTTCTGTAGTGGATTATACATCTCTACAATGACCACCTTGTGCTCCCCAGACTGAAGTGTACCTACTATGTAGTCCCTTTCTCCAGTCCCGTCTATGCCTCCCATTTTCTCGAATTTCCATCAGTTTTTTATGAGCAGTGCAACCCCTACTCCCCCTCTACCCCTTCTATCTTTCCTCATGATCTGATATCCTGGTGGGAAGATTGCATCTGTTATTGTCTCAGTGAGTTTTGTTTCTGTAACTGCTATGATGTCTGGGGACTTCTCATTGTGTGTGTGTGTGTGTGTGTGTGTGTGTGTGTGTGTGTGTGTGTGTGTATGTGTGTGTGTGACCCAACAATTAATATTTGCACCAGTAACTCATTATAGTTGTGACCGGGTGTGGACGTGTGAATTGCTTATAATTCATAATTTGCTCATGACTGTAGCCATGTATAAACATAAGTAAGTAAATTAACTTACATGATTCATTACCTTTGTAACTTGTTCAGGTATCATAACTTTCATAAGAACATAAGAACATAAGAAAGGAGGAACACTGCAGCAGGCCTGTTGGCCCATACTAGGCAGGTCCTTTACAATTCATCCCACTAACAAACATTTGACCAACCCAATTTTCAATGCCACCCAAGAAACAAGCTCCGATGTGCAAGTCCCTCTCAAATCCAACCCCTCCCACTCATGCACTTATCCAACCTAAATTTGAAACTACCCAAAGTCCTAGCCTCAATAATCCAACTAGGTAGACTGTTCCACTCATCAACTATCCTATTTCCAAACCAATACTTTCCTATGTTCTTTCTAAATCTAAACTTATCTAATTTAAATCCATTACTGCGGGATCTCTCATGGAGAGATATCCTCAAGACCTTGTTAATATCCCCTTTATTTCGGAGCTCAGTCCCTGGACCCATTATGTACCTCTGTAATCTTTTGACTACCACCCACAGGATGGGTATGGTGTGCAAAAGATATTAAACAATTAAAAGGTCGTGCCTGGTACACTGTTATATGCGATGGCTTGTAGTCGTGCCTGTAATACTGCCATGTGTGACGGCTTGTGGTCGTGCCTGGAATACTATGTTATGCTGGACGGCTTATGGTCGTGCCTGGTACACAGTTACAAGTGATGGCTTGTGGTCGTGCCTTGGACACTGTAATGTGTGACGGCTTGTGGTCGTGCCTGGAACACTATGTGTTACGTTGGACAAAAGCTTGCGGTCGTGCCTGGTGCACTATTTGTTGCAGGTGACGGCTTATGGTCATGCCTGGGACACTACCTGTTACAGGTGATGGCTTGTAGTCGTGCCTGGCACACTGTTACATGTGACACCTTGTGGTCGTGCCTGGTACACTGTCACAAATGACGGCTTGTGGTAGTGCCTGGTACACTATCTGTTACAAGTGACGGCTTGTGGTCGTGCCTGGTGCACTATCTGTTACAAGTGACGGCCTGAGGTCGTGCCTGGTACACTATCTGTTACAAGTGACGGCTTGTGGTCGTGCCTAGGACACTGTTACAGATAACGACTCGTGGTGGTGCCTGGTGCACTGTTACGTGTGATGGGCCGTGGTCGTGCCTGGTACACTGTTACGTGTGATGGGCCGTGGTCGTGCCTGGTACACTGTTACTTATGATGGCTCGTGGTCGTGCTTGGTACAATGTTACGTATGATACTCGTGGTCGTGACTGGTACACTGCTACAGGTAACGACTCGTGGTGGTGCCTGGTACACTGTTACAGGTAACGACTCGTGGTGGTACCTGGTACACTGTTACTTGTGATGGCTCGTGGTCGTGCCTGGTACAGTTACGTGTGATGGCTCGTGGTCGTGCCTGGTACACTGTTACTTGTGATGCAAGTGACGGCTTATGGTCATGCCTGGGACACTGTTACATGTGACAGCTTGTGGTCGTGCCTGGTACACTGTTACATGTGACAGCTTGTGGTCGTGCCTGGTACACTGTCACAAATGACGGCTTGTGGTCGTGCCTGGGACACTGTTACATGTGACAGCTTGTGGTCGTGCCTGGTACACTGTTACATGTGGCAGCTTGTGGTCGTGCCTGGTACACTGTCACAAATGACGGCTTGTGGTCGTGCCTGGGACACTGTTACATGTGACAGCTTGTGGTCGTGCCTGGTACACTGTTACATGTGACGGCTTGTGGTCGTGCGTGGTATACCATCTGTTACAAGTGACGGCTTGTGGTCGTGCCCGGTGCACTATCTGTTTTACAAGTGACGGCTTGTGTTCTGCTATTCTAATGTCCAGAGTTCTGGTAGTTACAGTATTTCAAAATTACTAAGCAAGAGGATATTACCCATCCTGGGAACTGGTGTTACTTGATGCCAGCAGGTCCCTCTCTTGCCTCAGCTCCTTAGTTCCATTACTACTACTACTACTACTACTACTACTACTACTACCACCTCTACCCACGCGTCACCTCACCTGACTCCTGCCACTATATATATAAATGTTTTCTTAGTTTTCTCTGTATTAGGACTGAAGAAGCCACTCGTGGCGAAACGTTTCCTTTGATAAATGTCCTGAACTGTACATAAGTGTCTTTTTCCACATCTTGTCGGTATCATGTGTGTGTGTGTGTGTGTGTGTGTGTGTGAGACTCAGCAATCAACATTTGCACCAATAACTCACTACAGTTGTGACCGGGTGTGGAAGTGTGAATTGCTCATTACTCTAAAATTTGTTCATGATTGCAGCCATGTATACACGTAAGTAACCATTCTTACAGTATTCATTACCTTTGTAACTTGTGAGTTCATTACCTTTGTAACTTGTGAGTTCATTACCTTGTACCTAGTTCAGCCATCAAAACTTTGGAGCCCGGTCCCTGGACCCATTGTGTACCTCTGTAATCTGTAAATACCTTTGTAACTTGTCATGATTGTGACTAGACCTACCTGGAGTTCATTACCTTTGTAAATTGTGAGTTCATTACCTTTGTAAATTGTGAATTCATTACCTCTGTAACTTGCTCAGCTATCAAAACTTTGAGGCCCAGTCCCTGGACCCATTATGTACCTCTGTAATCTTTTGACTACCGCCCACTGGATGGATATGGGGTGCATAATAAACATATTAAACTAAAAAAAACTAACAGATGTAGACCAAACGAAATGTAAACTTTGCCAGATGGATTATTGTCACACCCTGCGTCATTATGTACTGGAGTGCGATAAAATTAATGAATTTAGAAACAACTCACTCAGAAGTGTTCAAGAAATGGCTAAGTATTTTATCCACAGTGGTATATTACAGACCATTCTGGAGAAATACCCTGACTTTGCTAGCTGTAAATAAAGCATTACCACATATGTGCATGTGTGTGTGTGTGTGTGTGTGTGTGTGTGTGTGTGTGTGTGTGTGTTTGTGTGTATGTGTATGAGTGTGTGTGTGTGTGTGTGTGTGTGTGTGTGTGTGTGTGTGTGTATGAGTAGTATTCATAGTACATTCAGTAACCATAGTCGGCGGACTTGTTACAACTGTGGTTTCCGTGGCCATATTGCAATTAATTGTCCTGATAGTTACCCTAAGAGACGTCGTACTGATGATGAGTACCAGTCAGATTTTCCCTACTGTACTTATCATAGAATACATGGACATGACACATCTGAGTGCAATGCTCTCTATAAACTTCAGTACTCTAGGTCTTTCCGTGGCCGTTCCAACCGCAGAACCCGTAGAGGAAACAGACGTCGTGGTTCTCAAACTAACCAGAACCAGGCTCATTCTTCCAATTCGGGGGAATTCGAGCGCCCCAGTCAAACCGTCCCATGGTGACAGTAGGTGATAATGAGTACACCATCCCCGTTCACAATTCCTTTGAAGCCTTAAGCAGTCTCGAGAATGACAATCCTGCTGATGATGTTGCTTCACATGTCTCTGACATAGATGATTTTGGGGATGAAGTAGAACAAGTCTTTTCTGATGACAATCCACCTTTTTGTTTGCACATAACTTCCAATGCAACCATAGGCCCTATAGTGCAAGCATCTGTTCATAATGCGCCCGTTCATTTGTTCATGGACTCTGGTGCGCAAGTCAATATTATTAGGTCTAGTTTGTTTAAGGATAAGCAGTTAAGACATGTCCTTCTCGTAGAACCGACTCATGTGTCCTCCCTTACCTGGAGTTTACCTGGAGAGAGTTTCGGGGGTCAACGCCCCCGCGGCCCGGTCTGTGACCAGGCCTCCTGGTGGATCAGCCCCTGATCAACCAGGCTGTTGCTGCTGGCTGCACGCAAACCAACGTACGAGCCACAGCCCGGCTGATCAGGAACTGACTTTAGGTAATTGTCCAGTGCCAGCTTGAAGACTGCCAGGGGTCTGTTGGTAATCCCCCTTATGTGTGCTAGGAGGCAGTTGAACAGTCTCGGGCCCCTGACACTTATTGTATGGTCTCTTAACGTGCTAGTGACACCCCTGCTTTTCATTGGGGGGATGGTGCATCGTCTGCCAAGTCTTTTGCTTTCGTAGTGAGTGATTTTCGTGTGCAAGTTCGGTACTAGTCCCTCTAGGATTTTCCAGGTGTATATAATCATGTATCTCTCCCTCCTGCGTTCCAGGAAATACAGGTTTAGAAACCTCAAGCGCTCCCAGTAATTGAGGTGTTTTATCTCCGTTATGCGCGCCGTGAAAGTTCTCTGTACATTTTCTAGGTCGGCAATTTCACCTGCCTTGAAAGGTGCTGTTAGAGTGCAGCAATATTCCAGCCTAGATAGAACAAGTGACCTGAAGAGTGTCATCATGGGCTTGGCCTCCCTAGTTTTGAAGGTTCTCATTATCCATCCTGTCATTTTTCTAGCAGATGCGATTGATACAATGTTATGGTCCTTGAAGGTGAGATCCTCCGACATAATCACTCCCAGGTCTTTGACGTTGGTGTTTCGCTCTATTTTGTGGCCAGAATTTGTTTTGTACTCTGATGAAGATTTAATTTCCTCATGTTTACCATATCTGAGTAATTGAAATTTCTCATCGTTGAACTTCATATTGTTTTCCACAGCCCACTGAAAGATTTGGTTGATGTCCGCCTGGAGCCTTGCAGTGTCTGCAATGGAAGACACTGTCATGCAGATTCGGGTGTCATCTGCAAAGGAAGACACGGTGCTGTGGCTGACATCCTTGTCTATGTCGGATATGAGGATGAGGAACAAGATGGGAGCTAGTACTGTGCCTTGTGGAACAGAGCTTTTCACCGTAGCTGCCTCGGACTTTACTCTGTTGACTACTCTCTGTGTTCTGTTAGTGAGGAAATTATAGATCCATCGACCGACTTTTCCTGTTATTCCTTTAGCACGCATTTTGTGCGCTATTACGCCATGGTCACACTTGTCGAAGGCTTTTGCAAAGTCTGTATATATTACATCTGCATTCTTTTTGTCTTCTAGTGCATTTAGGACCTTGTCGTAGTGATCCAATAGTTGAGACAGACAGGAGCGACCTGTTCTAAACCCATGTTGCCCTGGGTTGTGTAAATGATGGGTTTCTAGATGGGTGGTGATCTTGCTTCTTAGGACCCTTTCAAAGATTTTTAGTGGAGTAGCTGGTTCTCACCTGCGTGTCCGAGGTCGGACTTCCCTAACCTTTTCTATTCAAGGTAGAGACTTCACTGCTTCCTTCCTTGTTGTCGACCAGATTACTTTCCCTGGTGACCTTCTGCTGGGCTTTGCTTCCATGCGAGACTTACGCATTGTGCTCGACCCTTATCGATGGCATGCCCAAACTAACGACTTGATCGTACCATTTTGGGGTTACCAGCTTGGATCCGAGATCTGCCATACTGCCGCAGAGTATGACACTCGAATTAGGTCCTTACAGGCCAGTGCATTTTCCAGTAGCGTACCCAAGTGGTCAGGCACTGATGATCCTGTCACTTCTGTCTGTGTTCCTGCAACTTCAGACTTGCAAGATAGTGTCCAGTTACCTCAAGTGTCCGAGGACGCTCTGACTACCTTGAGTGCTGAGCCTATCCCTGCAATGTCTGCTAGTTCAAGTAGTAGTTTCTCCACAGGGGACGCCTTGTCGGAAAACAATTACTTGCAACTAGTAATGCCATCTCTTGTTGATGTCACATGCCGTCTGCAGAAAGACGTTTCTGTCGCAGCTAGTGCCCTCACTAGAGTGTCTGTAGTTGTTCCTAGTGTTCCAGACGGTGATAACGTCTTAGTTGACAGTGATTCTTGCAAAGTAAAAGGCCTATTTGTTGAACCATCCTTACATGTTGTAAGAGATAGTAAGATCCATTTCTTCCTAGCCAACACTTCTGGTCACAGTGTTCGCCTCAGAGCAAATACCAATCTTGTTGACCTTGTTCACTATCCTTACCCTGTTCAGGTAGAGGATGAGTTGTCACCTGACCAGTGGGTCGGTGCTATTTCTACTGGGGAGACCTCATCCACTTCACTGAATCAATCCGTTCCACCAATTGAGGAGAAAGACTTACCTCCCACTGACTTCCCAGACGAAGTCAAGCGTTTGTTGACTCTGTTGAACAAACGTCGTAAAGCCATTGCTTTACCAGGTGAGAAGATGGGTATAACGAACTTATTGTCCCATCGTATTCCACTTGAACCTGGTACTAGACCTATGTACATACCTGCGTACAGAATGCCTCATTCACAAGTTGCTGTCGCAGAAGAACTGATCAATCAAATGCTCGATGATGGAGTTATTGCACCTAGCAATTCACCTTGGAATGCACCCTTGATACTAGTACCTAAGAAGGATGGTACTTGGCGCCCAGTGATTGACTTTAGGAAGTTAAACGCGAAAACTATTCCACATCGCTTCCCACTTCCTGTACTGGGTGATCTTTTACGTAACATCGGAGATAAAGTCTTTTCAACCCTGGATTTGTTACAAGGGTTTTGGCAAGTCCCTCTTCACGAGGACAGCCAAGAGCTAACTGCATTCTCCACTCCTACAGGTCATTATCACTTCCTCCGTATGGCGTTTGGATTACGATCTTCCCCTATCACGTTCTCAAGGCTCATGACTAATATCTTTAGAGGTCTCATAGGTAATGCACTTATGGTGTACTTAGATGACGTAATCGTCATGTCTAAAGACGTGGATACACACCTGAAAAGACTTGATGTAGTACTTGGTAAGCTTGAAGAAGCCAATTTAAAGATCAAACTGTCTAAATGTCAATTTTTCAGATCAGAAATTAAGTTTCTTGGTCATGTAGTCACTCCTAGAGGGGTTACGACTGACCAAAGTAAAGTAACTGCAGTACTAAATTTTCCAACACCCAAAACTGCTGATGCCGTAAGATCCTTTGTGGGCTTAGCAGGTTTTTATAGATCTTTCATTGCCAATTTTTCTTCCATAGCTGCTCCTCTAACTGAGTTGCTTAAGAAAGATGCTCCTTTTGTTTGGACCTTCCATCAAGAAAGAGCATTCCAAACTCTAAAAGAAAAGCTAACATCTGCTCCAATTTTGAAATTTCCAGATTTTTCTAAGCCCTTCTATCTGACAACTGATGCTAGTTCAATTGGCATAGGTGCCGTACTAGCTCAGAAGACCGATGGCAAGTACAACGCAGTTGCATTTGCTAGCCGAGTCCTTACGAAGGCTGAACGTAATTATACAGTAACTGAGCAAGAAGCTTTAGCAATAGTATGGTCTTTAAAGCACTTCCAAGACATTATTTATCAGTACTCTGTTCATGTCTTGACAGACCATGCTCCACTGATACCCTTATTCCAGAACAAACAACCTACTGGAAGGTTAGCCAGATGGACCTTGACTATCCAAGAGTTCAATCCCACCTTTGAGCATTTACCTGGCAAGTCAAATGTAGTCGCAGATGCCTTATCGTGACATGTTAGTATAGTAACTGCAGACCCTCCATTTAGTGCTGAAGATGTAAAGAATGCTCAACGAACAGATCCCATGTGGTCTGGTGTGATTCGATTCCTGCTCCAGGAAAATCTTATTCTGACTGTGAAGCCACCAGCACCCATCAGTGACTTTGTCATGAACCAAGAATTACTGTATCGAACAGCCGAGTTGGGTACTCCTAGCAGAAGAGTATACCAGTTAGTAATTCCACAGTCACTAGTGAATGTAGCCTTACAGCTAGTTCACGATGTACCAGGTGTTGCACACCCTGGTATGGATCGTTCAGTAAAACAAGCCAGATTGAAATACTTTTGGCCTTGTATGGCAACTGATATTTCTGAGTATGTTAAGAAATGTAGTGTCTGCATGCAACATAAAGGTAATGCTAATGGTCCTAATCCAATCCAAGTATATCCAACTACTAGCGAACCGTGGGAAAGAGTTGCGCTAGATTTGTTAACTAATTTCCAATGTTCCCTCCAAGGCAACAAACATCTGTGTGTTATGGTAGACCATTTCACCAGATATTGTGAGTTAGTTCCTATTGCAGATAAGACTGCCGAGACAGTAGCTAAAGCGTTTAAAGAACGCATTATCTGCAGGCATACCACCCCTAAGTCCCTAGTAACAGATAATGGAGGTGAATTCTGTAACGAAATTCTTGAAAATTTGTGCACCTTGTACAAGATCTCTAAATCCACCATTGTTCCTCATCATCCTGCCAGCAATGGGTTAGCGGAACGAACCAATAAGAAAATACTTGATGTCTTGAGAGCCACTATCAATCCCAACAGTGAAACATGGGATGAAGTTATACCTGATGTGCAGTGTGCTATAAATTCTGCTTACAATGTTTCTATAGGTGACACTCCACATTATGCATTGTATGGTGTAGATAAACGTTTGCCTTATGAGTTGTTATATTCTAATCCGAAACCAAATTACAACCCAGATGATTTCATAGCAACTCGTACCAGCTTAGCTCAAAGTGTTTTTAGAAGAATCCGTGAAACACTTCATAAATCAACAGCAGAATTTACAAGAGTCGCAAACACTCGAGCAAAGCCATCCAAAATCAAAGTAGGTTCGAGAGTTATGCTGATTAACTTTAACAAAACGTCTGCAATGCCAAAGCTTGATCAAAAGTTTGTTGGTCCTTATCGAGTAGTTGAACATATCACTGGTAATAAGTATAAGGTTAGAGAGATTAGTACTGGTCAGTATAAAGAATCGCATTTAGATCATATGAAGTTAGTATGTGAGGATAATGATGTTCCAACCCAGACTAATGTGACAGACTCTAATAATCCTCCTGATCCTGTACTCTCTTCCTCTGATACTCAGTCAGACGATCAACCTGAATGTCGTTATTCCCTACGTACACGACAGGTATTGAGAAATCCTCAAGTATCATTTGTTACTTCCAATTCAGATTTGCCTCAAATACAGCATGAGTTAGCCAATGCTACAGAGTTTGATCCTCCCAGAGATGACACCCATTCTGCATATGTCAATCTTACCCTAGCAGAGTTGGGGTTAAATGTAAATAACCTGTATAGATGAATAATTACAGTATCAACTTATCAGTATTCAAGAATTTTTTTTTGTGTTCATGTTCTCTCCGCATTCTGAGAGTTAACAGTCTAGATTTGAGTGCACCGAATCTGCCTTTCTGTTAAACACTCTTTCTTTGTATATATTCCTTCCTCAGAATCCGTAGATCACATGAATACAGATCAATCGATCAATTTTTTTTTTATCACTTCCACTGTGTAATCTCAACGTTGAGTTTCATTCGATGAGTTGTGCTATATTATACCTTGTATTGCATTACAGTTTCAGTTATGTAAGCTTCCATTCCAATGTTCTACTTATGTATGTTATAATGTTTAATTGTTGTGTACTTTGACATTGTATAGAATCAGCCCAAGCCGTATACCTGCCTCTCTAGTTTGTATTAGTTGTATGTCGGGACGACATACGTTAGCGTCGCCGAGCTCTCAGTAGTAGTAACCAGTTACCAGTAACCAGTGTACCAGTAGATGACTCACTACCAACCGTCTCTGCCTGAGTCACTGGCTGTATTCATAGTGTTGCTGACCTAGCAGGATTTCAAGCGCCCCCTCGCCCATGGGCACTCCTCAGTCAGTCTAGCCAAGGGGCAGAGAGAGGCAGGTTTGGCTGTGGCGCTCTTCCACATACTTCAGTTACAATATACGTACTTCCAGCCTACGTGAGTATTTTTACCCAATCCACGTGTTCAAACTCCCACATGATATATGAGTGTGTGTGCGTGTGTGTATGAGTTTGTGTATGTGTGTGTGTGTGTGTGTGTGTGTGTGTGTGTGTGTGTGTGTGTGTGTGTGTGATTATGTGTGTGTGTGTATGAATTTGTATGTGTGTGTGTGTGTGTGTGAGAGAGAGACTCAGCAATCAACATTTGCACCAATAACTCACTACAGTTGTGACCGGGTGTGGAAGTGTGAATTGCTCATTACTCTAAAATTTGTTCATGATTGCTGCCATGTATACACGTAAGTAACCATTCTTACAGTATTCATTACCTTTGTAACTTGTGAGTTCATTACCTTTGTAACTTGTGAGTTCATTACCTTGTACCTAGTTCAGCCATCAAAACTTTGGAGCCCGGTCCCTGGACCCATTGTGTACCTCTGTAATCTGTAAATACCTTTGTAACTTGTCATGATTGTGACTAGACCTACCTGGAGTTCATTACCTTTGTAAATTGTGAGTTCATTACCTTTGTAAATTGTGAATTCATTACCTCTGTAACTTGCTCAGCTATCAAAACTTTGAGGCCCAGTCCCTGGACCCATTATGTACCTCTGTAATCTTTTGACTACCACCCACTGGATGGGTATGGGGTGCATAATAAATATATTAAACTAACTTAAGAACATAAGAACATAAGAATGTAGGAACACTGCAGAAGGCCTACTGGCCCATACGAGGCAGGTCCTTATCAAAACGACATATACCTAAAGCTACTCAAGAAATAACTCCCGTACCCCTTGACACCAATCAAACCCAGCCCCTCCCACTCATATATTTGTCCAGTCTCTTCTTAAAGCTACCCAAGGTCCTAGCCTCTATCACCCCACTGGGAATACTGTTCCACGCATCTACAACTCTGTTAGAAAACCAGTACTTACCTATGTCCTTTCTAAATCTAAATTTATCCAACTTAAATCCATTATTCCTGGTTCTTACCTGGTTCGACACCCTCAGTACTTTATTAATGTGTCCCTTGTTTATGCCCGTCATCCACTTATACACTTCAATGATATCTCCCCTCATTCTACGCCTCTCCAGAGAGTGGAGATTTAAGGCTTTAAGTCTATCTTCAAACGGGAGGTTCCTTACACAGTAAATCATTTTAGTCATTCTTCTCTGT
>NC_091314.1:41042421-41072421 GCF_038502225.1 Cherax quadricarinatus | reverse complement strand
AATTTTAATCTAGGGAAGCGCAGGATGGCTCTATTTTCTCGGATCGAGATCCCTTCAGCAGCACTGAAAAACAGTTTCTGAAGTGACAGAAATGACAAAAGTAACTTCAATACAAGGGTGGTTAGGAAGCATACCGACCTAGATGAGGAAGTGTTGAACGCAGATTCCATACACAGTTTTAGGATTAGGTATGATAGGTTCCCTGAGGTCAAGAATCAAATATAACAGTGAGCAGCTCCGAGGTTTTGTAACTCAAACATAACTCCTACAAGTCAACGTTAGTAAAGGCCAACAGTGAATCTTAGCTTCCGTCGTTCGTTGTCGAAAATGTTTAAGACACAGGTTCAGTAGTTGGGCATCGTTATTGTTGTACATGTGTCTTAATCATCCTTCCTTCCTTGTTGGCCTTAACGACCATCGACCTAGGAGGTCATTAGGTCAGGGGCGCCCTATTTAGTGAACGACACAATGTCACCACTCAGTATAAACGAAGAGACAAGGAAGAACAACCCTATGACCACCTAACTATTAAGAACATGATTGTGGAAACTCAGTGTGGATGGCTGGATCGTCAATGTGTTGGATGAATAATGAAACTAATGTTGCAAGATTTCCTTGTCAAAAAAAAGCCGTGTACGTTACAGGGAATGGTGTCTATAATGTTAGTAATAGTGATGAGCGTAATTTAAGTGGTGGTGAAGAGTGTGATGAGAGCGGTGGTGTCTATAATGTTAGTAATAGTGATGAGCATAATATAAGTGGTGGTGCAGAGTGTGATGAGGTTAGTCACATAGGCATTAATGTTGAATACAATACTGTTGACAAATGTAATGAACACAATGTGATGACAGTTGTAGTGTTGCGTGTAATGTTAGTGGAGGAGGGAATGTGAGTGGTGGTGTCACCTATCATACATTCACACATAAACAGCGTCTTGCTCTGGGTTTACGAAGACTCCCACGAGGCCTTACAACTGGAGGTGCACTTATCCAACTCATGGACAAGGGTAGCACTGTTGACATTGATTTTTTTTTTTTCAACAAGTCGGTCGTCTCCCACCGAGGCAGGGTGACCCAAAAAAGAAAGAAAATCCCCAAAAAGAAAATACTTTCATCATCATTCAACACTTTCACCACACTCACACATTATCACTGCTTTTGCAGAGGTGCCCAGAATACAACAGTTTAGAAGCATATACGTATAAAGATACACAACATATCCCTCCAAACTGCCAATATCCCAAAACTCCTCCTTTAAAGTGCAGGCATTGTACTTCCCATTTCCAGGACTCAAGTCCGACTATATGAAAATAACCGGTTTCCCTGAATCCCTTCACTAAATATTACCCTGCTCACACTCCAACAGATCGTCAGGTCCCAAGTATCATTCGTCTCCATTCACTCTTATCTAACACGCTCATGCACGCTTGCTGGAAGTCCAAGCCCCTCGCCCACAAAACCTCATTTACCCCCTCTTTCCAACCCTTTCGAGGACGACCCCTACCCCTCTTTCCTTCCCCTATAGATTTATATGCTTTCCATGTCATTCTACTTTGATCCATTCTCTCTAAATGGCCAAACCACCTCAACAACCCCTCTTCTGCCCTCTGACTAATGCTTTTATTAACTCCACACCTTCTCCTAATTTCCACACTCCGAATTTTCTGCATAATATTTACACCACACATTGTCCTTAGACAGGACATCTCCACTGCCTCCAACCGTCTCCTCGCTGCTGCATTTACCACCCAAGCTTCACATCCATATAAGAGTGTTGGTACTACTATACTTTCATACATTCCCTTCTTTGCCTCCATAGATAACGTTTTTTGACTCCACATATACCTCAACGCACCACTCACCTATTTTCCCTCATCAATTCTATGGTTAACCTCATCCTTCATAAATCCATCTGCCGACACGTCAACTCCCAAGTATCTGAAAACATTCACTTCTTCCATACTCCTCCTCCCCAATTTGATATCCAATTTTTCTTTATCTAAATCATTTGATACCCTCATCACCTTACTCTTTTCTATGTTCACTTTCAACTTTCTACCTTTACACACATTCTCAAACTCATCCACTAACCTTTGCAATTTTTCTTTAGAATCTCCCATAAGCACAGTATCATCAGCAAAAAGTAACTGTGTCAATTCCCATTTTGAATTTGATTCCCCATAATTTAACCCCACCCCTCTCCTGAACACCCTAGCATTTACTTCTTTTACAACCCCATCTATAAATATATTAAACAACCATGGTGACATTACACATCCCTGTCTAAGACCTACTTTTACCGGGAAGTATTCTCCCTCTCTTCTACACACCCTAACTTGAGCCTCACTATCCTCATAAAAGCTCTTTACAGCATTTAGTAACTTACCACCTATTCCATATACTTGCAACATCTGCCACATTGCTCCTCTATCCACTCTATCATATGCCTTTTCTAAATCCATAAATGCAATAAAAACTTCCCTACCTTTATCTAAATACTGTTCACATATATGCTTCAATGTAAACACTTGATCTGCACATCCCCTACCCATTCTGAAGCCTCCTTGCTCGTCCGCAATTCTACATTCTGTCTTACCTCTAATTCTTTCAATTATAACCCTACCGTATACTTTTCCTGGTATACTCAGTAAACTTATTCCTCTATAATTTCTACAATCTCTTTTGTCCCCTTTCCCTTTATATAAAGGGACTATACATGCTCTCCGCCAATCCCTAGGTACCTTCCCCTCTTTCATACATTTATTAAACAAAAATACCAACCACTCCAACACTATATCCCCCCCTGCTTTTAACATTTCTGTCATGATCCCATCAGTTCCAGCTGCTTTACCCCCTTTCATTCTACGTAATGCCTCACATACCTCCACCACACTTACATTCTGCTCTTCTTCACTCCTAAAAGATGGTATACCTCCCTGGCCAGTGCATGAAATTACCGCCTCCCTTTCTTCCTCAACGTTTAAAAGTTCCTCAAAATATTCTCGCCATCTACCTAATACCTCCCTCTCCCCATCTACTAACTCCCCTACTCTGTTTTTAACTGACAAATCCATACTATCTCTAGGCTTTCTTAACTTGTTTAACTCACTCCAAATTTTTTTCTTATTTTCATTAAAATTTCTTGACAGTGCCTCTCCCACTCTTTCATCTGCTCTCCTTTTGCACTCTCTCACCACTCTCTTCACCTTTCTTTTACTCTCCATATACTCTGCTCTTCTTATAACACTTCTGCTCTGTAAAAACCTCTCATATGCTACCTTTTTCTCTTTTATCACACCCTTTACTTCATCATTCCACCAATCACTCCTCTTTCCTCCTGCCCCCACCCTCCTATAACCACAAACTTCTGCCCCACATTCTAATACTGCATTTTTAAAACTATTCCAACCCTCTTCAACCCCCCCACTACTCATCTTTGCACTAGCCCACCTTTCTGCCAATAGTCGCTTATATCTCGCCCGAACTTCCTCCTCCCTTAGTTTATACACTTTCACCTCCCTCTTACTTGTTGTTGCCACCTTCCTCTTTTCCCATCTACCTCTTACTCTAACTGTAGCTACAACTAAATAATGATCCGATATATCAGTTGCCCCTCTATAAACATGTACATCCTGGAGCCTACCCATCAACCTTTTATCCACCATTGATAAGGTCTGCTATTTATATGAAAAATTTTTTCATTATGCTGAGAAACTCAAGATGATCCCAGGACTACTATAATGGATCAAAACTCGTATAAACTTTCTATATTAAGCTGGAACATTGCATCACTTAGAAAAAGACTTCCTGAACTTCATCATAAAGTAACCACCGAACCCATTGATGTTGTGTGTCTACAAGAGTGCAGAGTCCCTGAAAAATCCCAACCCCCTAAATTACCATCATTTGTTGCATATAACCTCAAATCTACTAACTCTTGTGTTCTATATATTAAAAAATCTCTTCCCCATCAACTTCTTGCACACAAGAAAACAGAGGGGCTACAATATCACGGTGTTAGGATTTATATTGGGAACTCTGCTCTCAACATATTTAACTTGTATGCTCCTGCTGATAAGTTTAATTACTTGGAGCTCCCAACTTGTGCTCATTCTGAGTCTACTCTTATTATTGGCGATTACAATGCGAGACACAAAAGCATTGGAAACTCACAGTTGGTAATCGTAATGGCAATCAACTGTTGTCACTCTTAAACAGTCATGATAATGTCCAAATTGTAGGTGACCTTGAACCCACACATATCTATGGAGGCGTCCTTGATCTGTGCCTGGGCTTCAACATTACTTCTGCCAGCTGTGAGTCTTCCATTGTAACAGATATAGCATCTGATCATTTTCCTAGGCTAACCTCTCTAGATATTGGTAATACTATCCTTCCTGGTGGAATATTCAAACGGAAACGTTTTAATGTTCCCACAGATCAGCATGATGACTTTGTTGCACATGTGACTGACTGGTATAATTCCTATGAGTGTTCCTCTGTAGAAACCTTCAACGATGACCTTGTGAGCAGTATTCAGAACTACTTAGAGCCGCCACTGCAACCTCTTGGTACTCTAAACCCAACAAACTTCCATAATAATCATACCTCCTTCAAAAACCATACTTATTACAATGATTCTAAACTTCGTACACTGAAACGTACTGCTCGCAGACTAGGCCTAGCCTATAGAAAACATCGTACCCCTGGAATGCTGAGGCTCTTCCAAACTGCCCTTGCTGCTGCCAGAGAGCGTATGACAGAGCTGCGGCAAACCGACTGGGAAAAATTTGTCAACGGTCTTAATGCTCACACCCCACTTAGCCGGGCATGGAGGGACATAAATAGAATTAAGGGTAACCGAACTGGGCAGATCGCGCACCCTCATCCCTTGCATAGGGCGAATGAGTTAGTCAGTGCTTGGGCTGCTACATCTAGCTATGACAATCTTCCCAGTACCACACAGGCAAAATTAAATGACAAATATGATGCAAGGGAGAGACTTGTTTGCTTTATGCTCAGCAAGGCAGATGATTGCAACATTCCTTTCACTAATTATGAACTTGATGCAGCGCTAACTAAGGGCAACTCCACGTCGCCTGGTGAGGATGGTATTACTTACAACATACTCAGATTGCTGTGTCGAGTACCAGGTAATCCATTACTTGAATTATATAACATGAGCTATGTAACTGGGGAGCTCCCTCAATCTTGGACCAACAGCCTCATCATTCCAATTCCTAAGCCCAATCAACAAAATGCATTTCGCCCAATATCTCTTACTAGCTGCTTGTGTAAAACATTTGAGAGAATGATTCGTAATCGTCTCATGTACAGAATCAAACAATTTTTGTCTCCCCGGTTACATGGTTTCATGCATGGAAGGAGCGTGCATCATTGCATAGCCACCTTTCTCACCCTGCACACTGACAGCTCCTACACTACCTTCCTTGACCTTAAATCCGCTTTCGATGTAGCCAACCGACATGTAATAATTAGTGAACTTGCCAGAATGGATGTTGGAGGATGGCTTCTCCGCTGGATTAAAGGCTACCTGTCCAACAGAAAATCGTCTGTGTTGTTCCAGGGACATAGAAGTGTAACTAAAGACTTTGAATTAGGAACCCCACAGGGAGGTGTGCTCAGTCCCACACTGTTCAATATTCTAATTAATGCATTACTTAATGCTATGCCTAGTCAGCCCTATAATTATGTGATTAGTTTTGCTGATGATATAATCATTCACACCACCGGATTCTCCAACACCCAAAACATTCTTAATCATGTACTAGCCTCGTGTCAGGACCTGGGGTTGATAATCTCTACTGATAAAACAAAGATACTCAATAGGCGTCCTCCTCGACAGAGAGGCACAGTTCGTCAGATCCAATTGCATGATGGGTCTCTTCTAGAATATGTAAGCAAATACAGGTATCTAGGCTTTGAGGTTCCACTACTTGGACCTGTTGTAACAAGACTTTGTCGCCAATACAAAGAACGACTAAGAGCACTTAGAGTTGTGGCAGGGCTTCACCCCAGGTATGGTGCTAATGTTAAAATTGTGAAAATGATGTATCTTGCTTATATTAGATCATTGGTTGATTATGCTGCGCCACTACTTGCTCTTGTGTCTGACTGGAAGCTTGGAGGGCTGGAAAAACTGCAGAACGAAGCAATGAGGATCATCCTAGGATGCCCTCGTACTGCCAAAATTTTAAATATGCAAAAAGAACTTGATATTCCAAGCATCAGAGATCGTGTTACTGAAAGAAATATCCTAATTGGGGTTAATATGCTCAGGCAAGCTCATTCAAACCCCTGCACAGAAGCCCTCCAAACTTTCCTCAGCACTGGTGAACACTCCTCCAGATGGATCGAAAAGACTGGAACCGACCTCCGCATGAATCAGATACATGATCTATGTCAAGTAAGGCAACAGCGGCACTTCTCCGCTCCATGGAATATTACCCCATTCCAAACTACCATTCCTCCATTTCCCCCCAAACTACTTCTTAAATCACAACCAAAACTTCGCCTTGAAGCCAAACATGAGGCCTTAAGCTGTATTGATAACTTAGTCACACAGCACACACTCTCGCAAATTATTTACGTTGATGGTTCTGTTCACCAATCCACTGGTGCAGCTGGTAGTGCTGCTGTTGTCGTACAGAGTGATGGCTCTCTTAAAGAAATTGGAGCACGCATCAATAATTGGGCCTCTACCCTTCAGACAGAACTGTTTGCCATACTCCTTGCACTGAAATGCATCTATGTATCAAAGATTGACAGTTTAATTGTAACTGATTCTCTGTCATCCATAAATGCTCTCAACTCATTAAGCATAAATTGTGGCATGCTTGTGTCAGAAGCCAGACACAGGTATGGTAGGATTGTGGACAGTGGAGTCAGAGTGCACATGCTGTGGATTCCATCTCACATTGGTCTTCAGATGCATGATAGAACTGATAAATTGGCTAAGCTGTATGCTTTCAAAGAGGGAGTAGATTACAATCTTGGCTTGTCAGGTAGTAGTTTGAGAACAATAATACGAAAAGAACTTCAGCTGAATTTTATGGACTTAAGGCTCAGGGAGATTGACACCAGTGAGTCCATCTATCATCATTCTATCATGCAGGAGGAGCCACATGTCTATGGTGCATCCAACAAAATAAGCAGACTCTTGGATGTCACTACCGCCCGGCTCCGGCTGGGTTACAAGTATCTTTGGCAGGTTAAATCACCACCACCAGATGTAGACCAAACGAAATGTAAACTTTGCCAGATGGATTATTGTCACACCCTGCGTCATTTACTCAGGGTGGTATATTACAGACCATTCTGGAGAAATACCCTGACTTTGCTAGCTGTAAATAAAGCATTACCACATATGTGCTTGTGTGTGTGTGTGTGTGTGTGTGTGTGTGTGTGTGTGTGTGTGTGTGTGTGTGTGTGTGTGTGTGTGTGTGTTTGTGTGTATGTGTATGAGTGTGTGAGTGTGTGTGTGTGTGTGTGTGTGTGTGTGTGTGTGTGTGTGTGTGTGTGTGTGAGTATGAGTGTGTGTGTGTGTATGAGTGTGTGTGTGTGTGTATGAGTGTGTGTGCGTGTGTGTGTATGAGTTTGTGTATGTGTGTGTGTGTGTGTGTGTGTGTGTGTGTGTGTGTGTGTGTGTGTGTGTGTGTGTGTGTGTGTGTGTGTGTGTGATTATGTGTGTGTGTGTATGAATTTGTATGTGTGTGTGTGTGTGTGTGTGTGTGAGAGACTCAGCAATCAACATTTGCACCAATAACTCACTACAGTTGTGACCGGGTGTGGAAGTGTGAATTGCTCATTACTCTAAAATTTGTTCATGATTGCAGCCATGTATAAACGTAAGTAACCATTCTTACAGTATTCATTACCTTTGTAACTTGTGAGTTCATTACCTTTGTAACTTGTGAGTTCATTACCTTTGTAAATTGTGAATTCATTACCTCTGTAACTTGCTCAGCTATCAAAACTTTGAGGCCCAGTCCCTGGACCCATTATGTACCTCTGTAATCTTTTGACTACCGCCCACTGGATGGGTATGGGGTGCATAATAAACATATTAAACTAAACTAACTCCTGTGATAAGAGAAATAAGATAAGATTTCGTTCGGATTTTTAACCCCGGAGGGTTAGCCACCCAGGATAACCCAAGAAAGTCAGTGCGCCATCGAGGACTGTCTAACTTATTTCCATTGGGGTCCTTAATCTTGTCCCCCAGGATGCGACCCACACCAGTCGACTAACACCCAGGTACCTATTTGCTGCTAGGTGAACAGGACAACAGGTGTAAGGAAACGTGTCGAATGTTTCCACCCGCCTGGAATCGAACCCGGGCCCTCCGTGTGTGAAGCGGGAGCTTTAGCCACCAGGCCACCGGGCCACAGGGTCACATGTATGGGGTGTGGCAGCAGGAAGAGACCACGAGTCACGAGGCAGGACGGGGAAAGACGAGTCACGAGGCAGGACGGGGAAAGACGTTGTCTACATATAGAACGAACATGCACAGTACGAGTACAAAAACTACAACACCCTGATCAAATTTGTTTCTCTGAGGAGACTCGAGTATGGACGGCCATGCAGATCCATCATTGTGAGCTGGAGGCGTGACTTAAACATGTGCGCTCATGAGGAGCACAAGTGCTGCAGTATATGTGTAGCAGCACATCTGTGTAGCCTATGTACAGTAGTGTGTACAGCAGCACACGTGTGTACAGCGGTGTGTGCAGCAGCACACGTGTGTACAGCAGTGTGTGCAGCAGCACACGTGTGTACAGCAGTGTGTGCAGCAGCACACGTGTGTACAGCAGTGTGTACAGCAGTGTGTGCAGCAGCACACGTGTGTACAGCAGTGTGTGCAGCAGCACACGTGTGTACAGCAGTGTGTGCAGCAGCACACGTGTGTACAGCAGTGTGTGCAGCAGCACACGTGTGTACAGCAGTGTGTGCAGCAGCACACGTGTGTACAGCAGTGTGTGCAGCAGCACACGTGTGTACAGCAGTGTGTGCAGCAGCACACGTGTGTACAGCAGTGTGTGCAGCAGCACACGTGTGTACAGCAGTGTGTGCAGCAGCACACGTGTGTACAGCGGTGTGTGCAGCAGCACACGTGTGTACAGCAGTGTGTGCAGCAGCACACGTGTGTACAGCAGCACACGTGTGTACAGCAGTGTGTGCAGCAGCACACGTGTGTACAGCGGTGTGTGCAGCAGCACACGTGTGTACAGCAGTGTGTGCAGCAGCACACGTGTGTACAGCAGTGTGTGCAGCAGCACACGTGTGTACAGCGGTGTGTGCAGCAGCACACGTGTGTACAGCAGTGTGTGCAGCAGCACACGTGTGTACAGCAGTGTGTGCAGCAGCACACGTGTGTACAGCAGTGTGTGCAGCAGCACACGTGTGTACAGCAGTGTGTGCAGCAGCACACGTGTGTACAGCAGTGTGTGCAGCAGCACACGTGTGTACAGCAGTGTGTGCAGCAGCACACGTGTGTACAGCAGTGTGTGCAGCAGCACACGTGTGTACAGCGGTGTGTGCAGCAGCACACGTGTGTACAGCAGTGTGTGCAGCAGCACACGTGTGTACAGCAGTGTGTGCAGCAGTGTGTGCAGCAGCACACGTGTGTACACACGAGGGAAGTACTGGTGATAATCCATAGAGAAAAGTTAAACACTTATGTAATCATTTACTTGTATTATATAGTCTTGTTATTACAGAATTACAGTACAGTGGACAAGTCCTTGTTTAAATACAAAATACTTCAAGTTCAGCGACTAGAAAAAAAAACATGATTTGTCTATTGTACTAGACTTAATAAGGTAGTTAAGACACTGGAGGCTGTACGGCATGACGTAGTTTCCACCGTAGTGATGCACGCTTCAGTCTGTCTTCCTTGTGATGGACGATATAGGCTGAGGTACATATGTCCTACTCTCTATATTTGTTTTGAGAGATTTCTGCCTATTATTCTGTGTTCTGGAAAAATTAAAAGAAATTGGTGGCTCTTCCAGCGGGAAGACAACGTTCTTTACTTCTACAGCGGGAAGACAACGTTCTTTACTTCTACAGCGGGAAGACAACGTTCTTTACTACTACAGCGGGAAGACAACGTTCTTTACTACTACAGCGGGAAGACAACGTTCTTTACTACTACAGCGGGAAGACAACGTTCTTTTCTACTACAGCGGGAAGACAACGTTCTTTACTACTACAGCGGGAAGACAACGTTCTTTACTACTACAGCGGGAAGACAACGTTCTTTACTACTACAGCGGGAAGACAACGTTCTTTACTACTACAGCGGGAAGACAACGTTCTTTACTACTACAGCGGGAAGACAACGTTCTTTACTACTACAGCGGGAAGACAACGTTCTTTACTACTACAGCGGGAAGACAACGTTCTTTACTACTACAGCGGGAAGACAACGTTCTTTACTACTACAGCGGGAAGACAACGTTCTTTACTACTACAGCGGGAAGACAACGTTCTTTACTACTACAGCGGGAAGACAACGTTCTTTACTACTACAGCGGGAAGACAACGTTCTTTACTACTACAGCGGGAAGACAACGTTCTTTACTTCTACAGCGGGAAGACAACGTTCTTTACTACTACAGCGGGAAGACAACGTTCTTTACTTTACAGCGGGAAGACAACGTTCTTTACTTTACAGCGGGAAGACAACGTTCTTTTCTTCTACAGCGGGAAGACAACGTTCTTTACTTTACAGCGGGAAGACAACGTTCTTTACTTCTACAGCGGGAAGACAACGTTCTTTGCTTCTACAGCGGGAAGACAACGTTCTTTACTTTACAGCGGGAAGACAACGTTCTTTACTTCTACAGCGGGAAGACAACGTTCTTTTCTTCTACAGCGGGAAGACAACGTTCTTTACTTTACAGCGGGAAGACAACGTTCTTTACTTCTACAGCGGGAAGACAACGTTCTTTACTTCTACAGCGGGAAGACAACGTTCTTTACTTCTACAGCGGGAAGACAACGTTCTTTGATTGTATTAAGCCCACATGTGATCATTCTGGCAGCACTTTCAATTATTATTACTAAAACTATAGACAATTAAACAAGCCCATAATAATTGTATAAAAATGTGTTTGAGTGTAACTCGTGGCATGGTACGCCTGGTGGAGTGGTACGCCTGGTGGAGTGGTACGCCTGGTGGCATGGTACGCCTGGTGGAGTGGTACGCCTGGTGGCATGGTACGCCTGGTGGAGTGGTACGCCTGGTGGAGTGGTACGCCTGGTGGAGTGGTACGCCTGGTGGAGTGGTACGCCTGGTGGAGTGGTACGCCTGGTGGAGTGGTACGCCTGGTGGAGTGGTACGCCTGGTGGAGTGACTTCTTCACTTGTTATCAGGCTTTAAGAGGCTCCTGAGCTTCCCTCTGTCCTAATATCAAGTTTATTTTTCCCCTATAATCTACCTTGTCCATAATTACTGTCGCATTTGCAGACAAAGTAAATGCGATAGTAATTATGGTCAAAGTAGATTATAGTGGGAAATATATTATTAGAAGACAGGGGAACTGACCTGCCTCTTAACACTGTGTTTGAATGTTAGATGAGGATTTATTCTTGTGCAGAGACTAATGTCGCTGTGCTAGTATGTTATCATACTTAAGGGCCAAGATTGGCTATGTAATTGTTTGCAGCTACAGAAGCAGAACTATGTTTGTGCTATACAATATTTTATTCATCTTTTTTTTTCATTAAATTTCGAATGTTTATAGTACTTACTACATCCTCTTGTAATTCCTTCAAATGATCTACAATTCTGTGAAGAAAAATTCTCTGGTATCCGTCGAGTGTGTACTAGTTATATGAAGTAGTTTACACGTAAAGTACAGTAGACTCTCATAATTTGTGCAGCAATAACTCGCATTACAGTAGCTCGCTATTTAAGTTTCATAGTTATTACCGTAAGTCACATGAAAGTTCACTTTGATGGCTGGCGGGATAATTTGCCCAACATGACTGATGTGTAGCCACTGTGTGACGGGATACACACCATCACTCCAAGGTGCGAACTTCACCCACTGTGTGACGGGATACACACCATCACTCCTAGGTGCGAACTTCACCCACTGTGTGACGGGATACACACCATCACTCCTAGGTGCGAACTTCACCCACTGTGTGACGGGATACACACCATCACTCCTAGGTGCGAACTTCACCCACTGTGTGACGGGATACATACCATCACTCCTAGGTGCGAACTTCACCCACTGTGTGTTCAGAGGCCTTCTAAACATATTAAATATACTTTCTTTTTCGTTTATTTTAAGCATTTTTCACCCTGTTTCGTCTCTGGATATTAACCATGACAGTGTGTGAGGACAGAAAGCCTGCACAATTATTTATTTGGTTCTGTTTGGTTCCATTAGTTTCAAGTGTGCAGTGGGCTACAAAACATTCAGTGGGGAGAGAGAGTGCCTCTTCCTGATCATGTTGCCACTGGGAATTTCCCTGAGCAGTTGGAGGAAATTAGGAGGACAAGTGTTTCCCGACGCGGGTCTTAGTTAAGTGATGACCCGCCACTGGAGCTTTTGGCCATATGAGCGAGGCCTTCCACTGGCTTAGCAGTCCACATCTTTAAAATTTAATTTTAATCTTTTTTTTTTTTTTAGTCGGAGGGCGACTACAGGTCTGAGAAAATGTTTCATGCTGACGAAACAGGTATATTTGGGAGGAAGTTGCATCTGGATTTAAAGCAGAAAATAATTGTTTTTACTTGCTTCTGTGTGTTAAATGCATCAGGTGATTTTGAGTGCAAGTCTTTCCTTATTATTCACTCCCACAATCCCACTAGAGCACTGTGCCTGATGTATAACAGTTTAACCAGACATCATGGATGAGCGAAGCTTTGTTTACTGAGTGGTTCAAACATTATTTTATTCCCTCGGTTCATGTGCACCAGCCCAATACCAACCTTCCAGTTATAAATTTCTCCTCACTTTTGATAATTACTGTTGTTATCCTTAAGTCTCGCTGGATGTGGACTTAAATGTGAAGGCAGTGTTTGAACTACCAAATATAAGAACATAAGAAGAACATAAGAACGAAGGAACACTGCAGAAGGCCTACTGGCCCATGCGAGGCAGGTCCAAGTCCCTACCGGCTTAAGCCAATGCACCCAACCTAGTCAGGTCAGGTCACATTGAGTTAAGGGAGGAACACGGCAACCGACCTGTTAGCACAAGCTATCAGGTCTAACTCACACCCACCCACATCTACTCATGTATTTATCCAACCTATTTTTAAAGCTACACAACGTTCTGGCCTCTATAACGGTACTTGGGAGTTTGTTCCACTCATCCACAACTCTATTACCAAACCAGTACTTTCCTATATCCCTCCTGAATCTGAATTTTTCCAACTTAAAACCATTGCTGCGAGTCCTGTCTAGGCTAGATATTTTCAGCACACTATTTACATCCCCTTTATTTATTCCTGTCTTCCACTTATAAACCTCAATCATATCCCCCCTGATTCTACGTCTTTCTAGAGAGTGCAGTTTCAGGGCCCTTAGTCTATCCTCATAGGGAAGGTTTCTGATACATGGGATCATCTTTGTCATCCTCCTTTGTACATTTTCCAGAGAATTTATATCCATTCTGTAATACGGTGACCAAAACTGTGCAGCATAATCTAAATGAGGCCTAACCAAGGATGTATAGAGTTGAAGAACAACCTGAGGACTCCTATTATTTATGATTCTTGATATGAAGCCAAGGATTCTATTAGCTTTATTGCGAACACTTATGCACTGTTGTCTTGGTTTCAGATTACTGCTAACCAGAACTCCTAAATCTTTTTCGCAATCCGTAATATTAAGATCTACATTATTTAGTTTATATGTGGCATGGTTATTGTCCTGTCCAACATTTAGAACTTTGCATTTGTCTATATTAAACTGCATCTGCCACTTCTCCGACCACTGCATCAGTCTATTCAAATCTTCCTGGAGTGCTCGAATGTCCTCGTCAGAATGAATTCGACGGCCTATTTTGGTGTCATCGGCAAACTTGCCGATGTCGCTCTTTATGCCCTCATCTATGTCGTTTATGTAGATTGTGAACAGCAGGGGGCCCAACACTGACCCCTGTGGAACACCGCTCGTGACGCTTCCCCACTCTGATTTCTCCCCATTTATGCAAACTCTCTGCTGCCTATTTGTCAACCATGCCTCTATCCAGGAAAAAATTTCTCCTCCTATTCCATGTGCTTTAATTTTCCTCAATAGTCTCTGATGTGGGACCCTGTCAAAAGCCTTACTGAAGTCCATATACACAATATCATATTCATTACCATGATCTACCTCCTCAAATACCTTAGTGAAAAAAGTTAATAAATTCGTAAGGCAGGAACGCCCCTTTGTAAAACCATGCTGAGATTCGTTGATTAATTTATGCTTTTCAAGGTGGCTACGAACTGCCTCGGCAATTATTGATTCCATAAATTTTCCCACTATGGAGGTTAGGCTTATTGGTCTATAGTTCGAAGCTAAGGACCTGTCACCTGTTTTGAAAATAGGTATCACATTTGCCATTTTCCACTTATCTGGCACCATGCCAGTTTGTAGTGATATGTTGAAAAGATTAGCCAAAGGTGTGCTAAGCTCCTCTTTACATTCCTTTAGAACCCTTGCATACAGTTCATCAGGGCCTGGGGATTTGTTAGGTTTTAATTTATCTATTTGCCTAAGGACCATGTCACTTGTGACCCTAATCGTGCACAGTTTATTATCGTCCTGTTCTACATAATTTATCATTACTGGAATATCGCTGGTATCCTCCTGTGTAAAAACTGAGAGGAAGTATGTGTTAAAAATTCTACACATTTCCTTATCACTGTCAGTGAGCTGACCCGAGGAACTTTTGAGTGGGCCTATCTTGTCCCTGATCTTACTTCTGTATACCTGAAAGAATCCTTTTGGGTTAGTCTTCGATTCTCTTGCAACTTTAACCTCATAATCTCTTTTTGCTTTTCTAATTCCCTTTTTTATTTCTCTCTTTAACTGAATATATCGATTTCTTAATTGCCCCTCTCCTCTTTTGATTTGCCTATATATGCCTCTCTTTTGACCAATCAGATATTTTAATCTATTGTTCATCCATTTAGGATCATTTTTGTTTGATCTGATTTCCCTATTTGGAACATAATTTGACTGAGCAGCTAGAACTATGCCCTGGAAAGCATCATATCGGCAACCATCACCACCTACCTGACCCCTAGTCAGGTCATTCCAGTTCAGCCCACCTAAGTAATTTTTCAGTCCTATGAAATCAGCCAAGCGAAAGTCAGGGACGGAGACTTGATTGCCATTATTAGGGGAATTCCATGATATGTTAAAACTGAGTGATTTGTGATCACTCTCTCCAAGCTCATCATTAACCTCAAGATTATTAATTAGTGTTTCCCTACTGGCAAGAACCAAGTCAAGGAGGTTATTTCCCCTAGTTGGCTCTGTCACAAACTGTTTTAAAAAACAATCCTGGATCGTATCAAGAAAGTCACCCGACTCTAAATTTCCTGTCAAATTGCTCCAGTCAATCTGTCTATAGTTGAAATCTCCCATTAGCACAACATTTTCGTATGTAGATGCCTTACGAATTTCGTCCCATAGAAGTTTACTGCACTCCCTATCAAGATTTGGGGCCCTGTAAATCACACCCAAAATTAGTTTTTCTCGGCCCTCGAGAAGCTGTAACCAAACAGATTCAGTGGCTGACGCTTCTAATTTAATATCTTGTCTAACACAACAATTTAAATTGTCTCTGACATACATCGCTACTCCACCACCTTTCCTGTTGACCCTGTCAGTGTGGAATAATTTATAGCCTTGTATGTGACATTCAGAGGGCATCTCTCTATCTTTCAGATTGAGCCAGGTCTCTGTTATAGCAATAATATCTATGTTTCCTGCACTTGCAATTAATCTTAGCTCATCTATCTTATTTCTAACACTCCTGCTATTAGTATAGTAAACCTTAAGGGAGCTAGTCCCTTGCTGCCCTCTGCTGTCCCCCTTTGTTTGCTGACCTGTTCTATTGTCTTTATTTATAACTTCATGCTGAATGCCTTTTATACATTTAATGTTTCCAACCCTAGTGTTGCAACCTGCTTGTTTCCCACACACACCCATACCTCTATCTTCCATCAGTTTAAAATCATAGGCATTTCACCAATGGCCTTCTCAATCGAGTCTGCAAGTGCTACCACCCCTGCCCCAGAGAGATGAACCCCATCCCTTGCATACATATCATGTTTGCCATAAAAGTTGTTCCAGTTGTCAATGAATGGGATTGCAAGCTCCTTGCAGTATCTGTCTAGCCAGCAATTTACACCAATTGCCCTAGACAACCATTCATTTCCTACTCCCCTTCTAGGCAAGATGCTACATATGATTGGGATCCCTCCCTTAGACTTAATGAAATCTATAGCTGACCTGTACTTATCTAGCAGCTCTTCTCTCCTACCCTTCCCAATATCATTTCCACCAGCACTGAGACAGATAATGGGCTTGTTCCCATTACCTGACATGATATTATCCAGTCTGTTGACAATGTCCCCAACACCAGCTCCAGGGAAGCACACTCTATCTCTCATCTTCTTATTCCTATTACAAAAAGCACGGTCAACATATCTTACCTGAGAGTCACCAACCACAAGAATGCGCTTACCTTCATTAGCAGGGGCAGTAGTACCCTTACCTTCACTGGCCACTGAAGTACATTCATCCTGGAGAACAGAGAAGCGATTTCCTACCTTCAGATCTTCACTCTTAACTTTCCTTACTCTGATGCGCCTCCCATTACTGTGAACAACTCGCCACTTGTAGCAGGTGCTGGGCTGCACCTCACTGCTGGTAGCCGTTGCTACCTCCCCACCTACAGCCTCCTCACAGTGAGAGACAGACTGCACCTCACTGCTAGAAGCCTCATTCCCCACATCTCCAACCACCTCACACTCTCTCCCAGGCCCATTGAGGTGGACCTTCAGCCTCCTAATCTCCTCCTGGAGAAGCAAGACCTCCTCCTTCAACTCTCCAACCTCAGTTTTTAAAACACTGCAGAAGCAAGCCATGCTTTGTAACCGTCCACGCTAATCCCCAAAGCAGCTCAGGGTCTGTGACCTCACGTGACGACTGACCACTGAACACCAAATATGACATCTTTGATGCAACCACTGGATCGAGGAGTGATTAAGACATCTATGTGCGGCTACACATGCAGGATGGTGCAGAAACTCCTCACATAAATGGATGATAACTAGTTCAGACCAACATCCACAGCCATTCAGCTCGGCCCAGTAGAGCCATAACAACCCTCTCCACTCAACTCAAGGTCAACATCCATCACCAACCAGAATTGAAGATACAAAAAGTAAAATAGATTTATGCAGCTTTTATAGCTACACGTACAGTCGCAGTCTTAGACTTTATTGGATTATCCTAAGTTAAATCTTCACACAGTACTTCCTTTGTGTTCATAACTCCCTTCACACAGTACTTCCTGTGTTCATAACTCCCTTCACACAGTACTTCCTGTGTTCATAACTCCCTTCACACAGTACTTCCTGTGTTCATAACTCCCTTCACACAGTACTTCCTGTGTTCATAACTCCCTTCACACACTTCTAGATCAACAAGTAATGTCATTTAAATTGTAAGACATCGAAAATTTTAATTTTTGATAAAATAAGAAATTAAAATAAGAGTTTTGGTTTTTGAGGATGACATGAACACAGCCCCAGTTTTTCCGTAAGTTATTAACACCGTAACTTGCGATTTCTTAAGTAGTGGATATTTCAGGAACTTAATCCGCACGAATAAATTATGAGAGTGTGCTGTATCACGTATTGTAACCTCCGGTTTATAACATATCCTTTATAATTAACAAGGCCACTGATTAAGGCCAAGGGACTACTGTCTTAAGAGCTGTCTTGTAGAACACCATAACACTAAGTGATGGAAATAACTAAATAATGAATAACTTAAACATACTGAACAATAAACATGTAAGTTCATGGTGTCTTAACCCTGACAGGTAGGCTGCACGAACATTTATATCATTCATTTAATTAACGTTATTATGTTTGAATGCCTGGTGCCTGTACCAGGTTATACTTGACAACATGCACTTACTAATAAAGAAAACTAGCAAACCCAGCTTTATTTCCCTGAAAAATATAACCCGCACCAGAGACTGCCCTCATCACCTACCCCTGCTGAGTTTTGCTCTTAACATTATGACATATGTCAGTAAAGCTTTGGTACCAAGTAAGTTAACCAGTAATAAATCTACCTTAGGTTGTCTTGCTACAAACATTCTCACATAGATACAATAAAACGAGATAAAGGTACATTATATTTTGGCATCACACTGAGGCTTCCCTCAGCAGTCAGTAAAGCTGTCAGTGGCGGCTTAAAAAGTAGAGTGCTCTCTTTGTCGTCACTGAGTTTCTTCAGTTGTATGTCGTTTGGATAGACTGTCTCATCCAGATGAGTGCCGGTGGGTTGAGTACAGTGGGTTGAAGGATCAATCATTCTACCAGCGCCTCCGTTGTGTTGTCCACTTGTCTCGTCTGGATGAGTGTCGGTGGGTTGAATACAGTGGGTTGAAGGACCAATCATTCTGCTAGAACCTCTGTTGTGTCTTCCACTTTGCCAAAGTTGTCGTTGAGAGAATAGAAAGAAGCTGCCAGCGAGCAGTCCACGTTGATGGCGTAGTCGCACACGAAGTATTCCTGCCACAACAAAAGATGATTTTAATAATTATATAACCAACAAGAACCCCCCCCCCAACGTACTGTCAATACTCTTACCTGCTCCTACGAAATCATAATTCTCCTTGCCCAATGCATTAGCTCTCAGACGCAGTTGAAGACGCAGTCACTTGTGGGTGGGGCCCACTAGCATGTGTAACACCTTAATATCGATCATATGAACTCCGACAAGTGTGATGCGAGTGTATGAACGTCCTACTTGGGAAGTCCCCTGCCCACATGTAACCATGTCTTCAACTGCTGCATATCATCACTTCTTCTAGTGGCTCCTCATCCCTCTGTATTAGAGTAATAAAGGTCTCTAATGAAGATATGACGGTGTTGCTTGTGAGTCATTACTTCTCAGTAGAGAGAATATATTACTTGATCTAATACTAAAACTTAACTTAATACACAGTCATGCGCCAGCAAGATGGTGCATGACAGTGTCGACAAGTTGATGTGTGATGATGAGTCAAGTTGCATGACGGTGAGTCAACAAGCTGGTGCATGACTGTGAGTTAACAAGTTGATGTATGACCGTGAGTCAACAGATTGATGTATGACTGAGTCAGCATGTTGATGTACGAGTCAACAAGTTGGTGTATGACTGTGAGTCAAAAAGTTGATGTATGAGTCAACAAATTGATGTATGAGTCAGCAAGTTGATGTATGAGTCAACAAGTTGATGTATGAATAAGCCAATAAGTTGATGTATGAGTCAACAAGTTGATGTATGAATAAGCCAGTAAGTTGATGTATGAGTCAACAAGTTGATGTATGAGTCAACAAGTTGATGTATGAGTGAGTCAACTAGTTGATGTATGAGTCAACAAGTTGATGTATAAGTCAACAAATTGATGTATGAATCAACAAGTTGATGTATAAGACAACAAGTTAATGTGTGAGTCAACAAGTTGATGTCCTAAGCTCTAGGAGTTAGCGTGGGCACCAAGCACCATGGCTTGTTGTAGTGTTTTAGAATCTCAGGTTCAAGTGTTGAAGAAGGAGGTTCTACTTCTTCAGGAGGAAAATAGGAGGCTGAAGATTTGCCTAGATGTGTTTGAGAGTGAGTGTGAGAAGGATTTAGCTGGTAAGGAGGAAATAGTCACTAGCAGTGATAGCGGCAGCCGCTTTAAGTGGCAAGTGGTTCACAGTTCAGGAAGAAGGAAGATAAGAAGGGTTAACAGAGAAGATGTGAAGGTAGGAAATCGATTTTCTGTTCTCCAAGACAAGTGTACTTCAGTGTTTAGTGAGGTTGAAGGTACCACTGATTCCCCTGCTAATCAAGTTAAGAATATTGTAATAGTAGGAGATTCTCAGGTAAGATATATGGACCGTGCATTTTGTAACAGAGACAGAAAGGTCAGACAGAGGGTGTGCCTTCCTGGAGCTGGTGTTGGTGACATAGTCAGCAGGTTGGATAATATGTCAGGTAATGGGAACAAGCCCATTATCTGTCTTAGTGCTGGGGGTAATGTCATTGGGAAGGGCAGGAGAGAGGAGCTGCTGGATAAATACAGGTCAGCCATAGAAGTATTTAGGTCTAAGGGAGGGATCCAAGTCATATGTAGCATCTTGCCTAGAAAGGGAGTGGGCAATGAATGGATGTCTAGGGCAACTGGTATAAATTGCTGGCTAGACAGATACAGCAAGGAACTTGCAATCCCACTCATTGATAACTAGGATATATTCTTTGGCAAACGTGATATGTATGCAAGGGATGGGGTTCATCTCTCTGGGGATGGAGTGGTTGCATTAGCCAATTTGATTGAGAAGGTAATTGATGACTTGTCTAGGAATTTAAACTGATAGATTATAGAGGTATGGGTGTTTGTGGGAAACAATCAGGCTGCAGTATTAGGGTTAAAAACAGCAGTTATTACCGGGATACCTCAGGGATATGTTTAAAAGACAATATTCAAAATAAAGTTGCAAGTAATGACAAATCAACTGATCAACAAACAAAGAGAGATAGTAGAGGGCAACGAGTGACTAGCTCACTTAAGGTTTACTAAACAAATAGTAAGAGTCTAAGAAATAAGATAGATGAGCTAAGATTACTTGCAAGTGTAGGTAATATAGATATTATTGGTATAACAGAAAGATAGATAGAGAAATGCCTTCTGAATGCAACATACAGGGTTATAAACTATTCCACACTGATAGGGTCAACTGTGACCCCATGTTTCTGTGTACCATCTCTGGAACATCCTGTCTCTGTCCACCTTTTCTATTCCACGTAGTATTTTGTATGTCGTTATCATGTCTCCCTTTACCCTCCTGTCCTCCAGTGTCGTCAGACCGATTTCCCTTAATCTTTCTTCGAAGGACATATCCCTTTGCTCTGGAACCAGCCTTGTTGCAAACTTTTGCACTTTATCTAATTTCTTGACGTGTTTGACAAGGTGTGGGTTCCAAACTGGTGCCGCGTACTCCAGTATGAGCCTGACGTACACAGTGTATAAAGTCTTGAACGCTGCCTTACAGAGGTACCGGAACGCTATTCTCATTTTTGCCAGGCGCTAATATGCCGCAGCAGTTATCTGGTTAATGTGTGCTTCTGGCGACGTACTCGGTATTATACTCACCCCTAGATGTTTCTCCTTCGGTGAGGTTTTCAGTCTTTGGCCGCCTAGCCTATACTCTGTCTGCAGTCTTCTTTGCCCTCCTTCCATCTTCATGACTTTGCATTTGGCGGGGTTAAATTCGAGGAGCCAGTTGCTGGACCACACGTCCAGCCTGTCAAGGTCTCTTTGTACTACGACCTGTCTGGTCCGTATCTAATTTAATTCTCCTCATTAACTTCACATCATCTGCAAACAGGGACACTTCCGAGTCTATCCTTCCCGTCATGTCGTTCACATATACAAAGAATAGCACTGGTCCCAGGATTGACCCCTGTGGGATCCTGCTCATCACAGGCGCCCACTGTGATACCTCTTCACGGATCATGACTCACTGTTGCCTCCCTGTTAGGTATTCTCTGATCCATTGCAGTGCCCTTCCTGTTATATGTGCTTGATCTTCTAGCTTCTGTACTAATCTATTGTGAGGAACTGTGTCAAAGGCCTTCTTGCAGTCCAAGAAAATGTAATCAACCCACTCCTCACACTCATTTCTTATATCAGTTACCTTGTCATAAAACTCTAGTAGGTTTGTGACACAGGATTTGCTTTCCATGAATTCGTGCTGGCTGTCGTTTATAACCTTTTTCCGCTCCAGGTGCTCCACCACTCTCCTCCTGATAATCTTTCCCATGACTTTGCATACTATACACGTCAGTGACACAGGTCTGTAGTTTAGTGACTCGTTTCTGTCTCCTTTCTTAAAGATGGGGACTGCATTTGCCATTTTCCAGTGTGTGTGTCACGGTGTGTGTGTACTCACCTATTTGTAGTTGCATGGGTCGATTCATAGCTCCTGGCCCCGCCTCTTCACTGATTGCTACTAGGCCCTCTCTCTCTCTGCTCTATGAGCTTTATCAAACCTCGTTTTAAAACTATGTATGGTTCCTGCTCACTACTTCACTTTCTAGGCTATTCCACTTCCTGACGACTCTATGACCGAAGAAATACTTCCTAACATCCCTTTGACACATAGGAGTGTTCAACTTCCAATTGTGACTCCTTATTTATGTGTCCCATCTCTGGAACATCCTGTCTTTGTCCACCTTGTCAATTTCTCGCAGTATTTTATATATCGTTATCATGTTTCGCCTGACCCTCCTGTCCTCCAATGTCGTCAGGCCAATTTCTCTTAAACTTTTCTCGTTGGACAATCCCCTTAGCTCTGGGACTAGTCTTGTTGCAAACCTTTGCACTTTCTCTAATTTCTCGATGTGCTTAATCAGGTGTGGATTCTAAACCGGTGCTGTATACTCCATTATGGGCCTGACGTATATGGTGTACAGAGTCTTGAACGATTCCTTACAGAAGTATCAGAACGCTACTTCAGTATGCTGCAGCAGTTATCTAACTGATGTACGCCTCAGGAGACGTGCTCGGTATTATACTCACACCAAGATCTTTTTCCTTGAGCAAGGTTTGCAGTCTTTGGCCACCTAGACTATACTGTGTCTGCGGTCTTCTTTGCCCTTCCCCGATCTTTGCATTTGGCGGGGTTAAATTCAAGGAGTCAATTGCTGGACCAGGTATCCAGCCTGTCCTGGTCTCTTTGTAGTCCTGCCTAATCCTCGACTGGTTTAATTCTCCTCATTAACTTCACATCATCTGCAAACAGGGACAATTCTGAGTCTGTCCCTTCTGTTATGTCATTCACATATACCAAAAACAGCACAGGTCCTAGGACTGACCCCTGTGGAACCCCGCTCATCAGAGGGGCCCACTCTGACACCTCTTCACGTACCATGACTCGTTGTTGCCTCCCTGTCAGATATTCTTTGATCCATTGTGGTGCCTTTCCTGTTATGCATACCTGATCCTCTAGCTTTTGCATTAACCTCTTGTGAGGAACTATGTTGATGGGCTTCTTGCAGTCCAAGAAAATGCAGTCTATCCACCCCTCTCTCTCTCGTGTCTTCTGTTACATTATCGTAAAACTCCAGTAGGTTTATGACACCGGATTTTCCTTCCCTGAAACCGTGCAGGTTGTCGTTTGCAAGTTTGTGTCGTTCTAGGTGCCCCACCACTCTCCTCCTGAAGATCTTTTCCATGACTTTGCATAATATACATGCTAGTGACACAGGTCTGTACTTTAATGCCTCGTGTCTGTCTCCCTTCTTAAAAATTGGAACTACATTTGCCATCTTCCATACCTCAGGTAGTTGCCCATTTTCAATGGATGTGTTGAAGATTTTTGTTAGTAGCACACACAGCATCTCTGCTCCCTCTCTAAGGACCCACAGAGAGATGTTGTCTGGTCCCACCACCTTTGAGGTATCAAGTTCACATAGCAGCTTCTTCACCTTCTCCTCATTGTGTGTATTTCATCCAGCACTCGCTGGTGCACCTCCCTATTCTGAATTCCTGGAGTCTTTCCTATTTCCACTGTAAATACTTCTTTAAATCTCATGTTGAGCTCCTTACATACTTCTTGGTCATTTCATGTGAACTCCCCACCTTCCTTTTTCAGCCTGATTACCTGGTCCTTGACTATTGTTTTCCTGCTGATGTAGCTACACAACAGCTTCGGGTCAGACTTGACTTTCGATGCTATGTCATTTTTATATTGTAGCTGAGCCTCCCTTCTTATCTATGTATATTCGTTTCTGGGTCTTCGGCTAATCTCTTTATTTTCCTGGGTCCTATATATTCTGTACTTTTTCCATTCTCTATTGCACTTAGTTTTTGCCTCCCTACACCTTTGGGTGAACCAAGGACTCGTTCTGGTCTTCCCATTATTTCTGTTTCCCTTGTGAACAAACTTCTCCTCTGCCTCTTTGTAGTTTGTTGTCACATAGTTCATCATTTCTTTTACTCGTTTTCTTGCCAATTCTCTCTCCCACTGTACCTCTTGCAGGAAGTTCCTCATGCCTGTCTAGTCTCCCCTTTTGTAGTTTGTTTTTTTGCATCATATTCCTGCTACTCTCTCCACTTGTAGCTCAACTATGTAATCAAAGCACAGACCGACATCATCACTAGCTCCAAGGGGACTCGATGTCTGAACTATTAAGGTGAATACTAGGTCCAGTCTTGCTGGATCATTCACACTTCTCTCTCTGGCAGTGTGTCTAACATGTTGATGCACATCTATCATCTTGGATCTCCAAGTTTTGGAACCCCCACGGGGCTCCAGGTTTTCCCAGTCAGTCTCCTTGTGATTGAAATCACCCATAACTATTAACTTTGCTCTCCTCATGTGAGCTCTTCAGGCCACCTCGGCTAGTGTGTCTACCATTGCTCTGGTGCTCTCGTCGTATTCTTCTCTTGGCCTCCTGCAGTTCTGTGGTGGGTTGTACATTACTGCAATTGCCACCTTATGGCCACCTTATGGCCCTCAGACTGGATTGTTCCTACTGTGTAGTCCCTTTCGCCCATTCTATCCATTTCCTCAAATGCCCACCAGTTTTTAATGAGCAGTGCAATTTCTACTCCCCCTCTGTTCCCTCTATCTTTCCTGAGGATTTGATATCTGGGTGGAAAGATTGCATCTGTTATCCTGGTGAATTTTGTTTCTGTGACTGCTGCTGCTATGTCTGGGGATGTCTCCTTGATTCTTTCATGCCACTCCTCACATTTATTTGATATTAAATCTGCATTTGTATACCAAACATTCAACTTCTTTTCTAAAACCGTGGTCTGGGGGTTACATTGAGGTTGGGGAAGTGGGAGACCTGATGAGAAACTATAAGTGGTTGCTGTGAAGGTGGAGTTTATAATGTGGTGGGTGGGGGCATTGGATATTGCATGTGTGTTTTGGGTTAGAATGTCTGATTGCATTGAGGTTCCCCTGGTTGGGGTCTTCTGTAGGTGGTTGTGAAGGAGGTTGTATTTGAACTTCCTCCTGAGTCTGGGTTATCCTGTCCATCTCCATCTTCACCTCTTTTTCCTCCTTTCATCTTTGTACCCTCTCTTTCAGTTTCTCTCTTGCTTCTTGTCAACTGTCGCAGTCAAGATATACCTTCGGTATGCCAACATGTCCCTTAGTCTTGCTTTCTCCTGCAGGATCCTGTTTTGAGCCAATTCTTTGACTGGCCGGTTTCTTTCCCTTGCCAGCTGGGTCATGTCATCTATAGCTTTCATGTGTGTGTGTGTGTGTGTGTGTGTGTGTGTGTGTATGTGTGTGTGTGTGTGTGTGTGTGTGTGTGTGTGTGTGTGTGTGCGTGTGTGTGTGTGTGAGTGTGTGTGTGTGTGTGCATGTGTGTGTGTGTGGGTATTTGTGTGTGTACTCACCTAATTCACCTAATTGTACTCAATTGTGGTTGCAGGAGTCGAGACTCAGCTCCTGGCCCCACCTCTTCATTAACCGCTACGGGGTCCTCCCTCTCCCTGCTCTATGAGCTTTATCATACCTCTTCTTAAAACTATGTATAGTTCCTGCCTCCACTACATCACATGCCAGACTATTCCACTTCGTGAGAACTCTATGACTGAAGAAATACTTTCGAACATCCCTTTGACTTATCTGAGTCTTCAACTTCCAAATGTGACCCCTTGTTTCTGTGTCCCCTCTCAGGAACATTCTGTCTTTGTCCACCTTATCTATTCCTCTCAGTATTTTGTATGTCGTTATCATGTCTCCCCTAAACCTCCTGTCCTCCAGTGTGGTCAGGCTGATTTCACTTAACCTTTCTTTGTAGAACATTCCCCTTAGCTCTCGAACTAGCTTTGTTGCAAACCTTTGCACTTTCTCTAATTTCTTGATGTGCTTAACCAGGTATGGGTTCCAAACTGGTGCTGCATACTCCAGTATGGGCCTAACGTGCACAGTGTACAGTCTTGAGATATTCCTAACTGAAGTATCGGAACGCTATCCTCAGGTTTGCCAGGCACCCATATGTTGCAGCAGTTATCTGGTTGATGTGTGCTACCGGAGACGTACTCGGTATTATACTCACCCCAAGATCTTTGTCCTTCAGTGAGGCTTGTAGTCTTTCGCCACTTAAACCATACTCTTAAGGACAGCAGGTATCTGTATCTCAGCGTGTGAGCCAAGTGTGCTAGCAGTCTAGTGGTGAAATGACCTGGCCTGGAGAGAGTTCCGGGGGTCAACGCCCCCGCGGCCCGGTCTGTGACCAGGCCTCACGGTGGATCAGAGCCTGATCAACCAGGCTGTTACTGCTGGCCGCACGCAATCCAATGTACGAGCCACAGCCCGGCTGGTTCGGTACCGACTTTAGGTGCTTGTCCAGTGCCTGCTTGAAGACAGCCAGGGGTCTATTGGTAATCCCCCCTTATGTATGCTGGGAGGCAGTTGAACAGTCTTGGGCCACTGACACTTACTGTGTTGTCTCTTAACGTGCTAGTGACACCCCTGCGTTTCATTGGGGGGATGTTGCATCGTCTGCCGAGTCTTTTGCTTTCGTTGTGAGTGATTTTTGTGTGCAAGTTCGGTACTAGTCCCTCTAGGATTTTCCAGGTGTATATAATCATGTATCTCTCCCACCTGCGTTCCAGGGAGTACAGGTTCAGGAACTTCAAGCGCTCCCAGTAACTGATGTGTTTTATCTCCGTTATGCGCGCCGTGAAGGTTCTATGTACATTTTCTAGGTCAGCAATTTCACCTGCCTTGAAAGGTGCTGTTAGTGTGCAGCAATATTCCAGCCTAGATAGAACAAGTGACCTGAAGAGTGTCATCATGGGCTTGGCATCCCTAGTTTTGAAGGTTCTCATTATCCATCCTGTCATTTTTCTAGAAGATGCGATTGATACAATGTTATGGTCCTTGAAGGTGAGATCCTCTGACATGATCATTCCCAGGTCTTTGATGTGTCATAAGCGGTTTTCCATAGGGGTCAGTGTTGGCCCTTTGTTGCTCACAGTATACATAAGTGACACTGATGAGGGTATAAACAGCAACATAAGCAAGTTTGCCGATGACACCAAAATAGTCCGTCGGATTATGACGAAGACACTAACTAGATCGCTACATGAAGATCTGAATAGATTCATGCAGTGGCCGGAGAAGTGGCAGATGAAGTTTAATATAGACAGATGTAAAGTTCTAAGACTTGGAAAATAAAATAACCATAACGTTTATAAACTAAATAATATAGCTTTTGTTCACTCTGAACCCGAGGAAGATTTATGAGTTCTGGTTAACTGCAATTTAAAACCAAGACAATAAAGACTTCATATCAAGAAGTATTAATTAGAAAAGTCCTCAGGTTATTCTTCATCTCTATATATGGTTGGTTAAGCCTCATGTAGATTATGCTGCACAGTTCTGGTTATCGTATTACAGCACAGACATAAATGTACTGGAAAAAGTAAAGAAAAGTATGACAAAATTGACCTCATGTATCAGAAATCTCTCGTATGAGGATAGACTAAAGACAGTGGATGTGCTCTCTCTTCAAAAGCGTAGAAGTAGGGGGAATATAATTGAAGTGTATAATGGAAAACAAGAATAAATAAAGGGGATGTAAATAATATGTGAAAAATATCTAACCTCATTTCTGACACAGAGATGTAAGCCATAGCTCCGTGTCTTCCTTAGCGGATGACACCCGGAGCACCATGGCAGTGACCTCCATCGAACACACTGCGAGACTCCAAGCGGACATCAACCAAATCTTCGAATGGGCCACTCAAAACAATATGAAGTTCAACGAGGAGAAATTTCAACTACTCAAATATGGAAAATTTGAGGAAATTAAAAATGTATCAGGGTATACGACAAATTCTAACGATACAATAGAGCGGAAACGTAAAGTGAAGGACCTGTGAGTGATAATGTCAGAGGATCTCGCCTTCAAAGACCACAATAATGTAGCTACCTCATCCGCTAGGAAAATGATAGGATGGATAATGAGAACCTTCAAAACTAGGGACGCCAAGCCCATGATGATTCTCTTTAAATCGCTTGTGCTCTCTAGGCTGGAATACTGCTGTACACTAACGGCCACCTTCAAGGCTGGCGACATTGCAGACCTGGAGAGTGTACAAAGGACTTTCACGGCACACATAAGTACGATAGAGCACCTAAACTACTGGGAACGGTTGAAGGTCCTTGATCTGTACCCTGGAACACAGGCGAGAGATATACATGATAATATACACTTGGAAGGTCCTGGAGGGATTGGTACCAAACCTACACACGATAATCACTCCCTATGAAAGCAAAAGACTCGGCAGGAAATGCAACATTCCCCCGATGAAAAGCACGGGTGCCACGAGTACACTGAGAGACAACACAATAAGCGTCCGGGGCCCAAGACTGTTCAGTTGCCTCCCAGCATATCTGTCTGTCTTTAAGAAGGCACTGGACAGGCACCCAAAGTCAGTACCTGACCAACCGGGCTGTAGCTCGTACGTCAGCTTGCGTGCAGTCAGCAGTAACAACCTGGTAGATCAGACCCTGATCCACTACGAGGCCTGGTCTCAGTCCGAGCCGCGGGGACGTTGATCCCCGAAACCCTCTCCAGGTAAACTCCAGGTAAGACAGGACTCGAAGCAATGGGTTTAAGTTGGAAAAACTTAGATTTAGGAAGGATATAGGAAAGTATTGGTTGTGGATGACTGTAACTTCCGAGTAGCGTCACTGAAGCTAAAACCTTTAGTTGATTTAAAAATAGGTTAGACAAGTACTTGAGTGACTGTGTGTGGATGAGAGTTGAACCTGCGTAGCATGGGACAGTAGGCTTGCTGCAGTGCTCCTTCCTTTTATATTCGTGTGTGTGTGTGTGTGTGTGTGTGTGTGTGTGTGTGTGTGTGTGTGTGTGTGTGTGTGTGTGTGTGTGTGTGTGTGTTGGTATAAACCTTGGTAATAAATACCGACAAACTGATTATAATAAAACACGTACTTAACCACTAGGACATATTTATTAGAAAGTGAACAAAGAGAAGTGATCAAGGTCCCAGGACCGAAACGTTGTCTAATAAATATATCCTAGTGTTTACTTACGTGTTTTTCTAAACCAATGTGCATGTGTGTGTGTGTAATACTATCTGAAGGACAAGATTGTTTCAACTAGGGATTGTTTACTTTGTAGTGTGATCTACCGTATACTGCACTCCGTTATATTCCGCTACACTTCTGACATAGATTAATTTTAGTTTGTCAATGTTTTATATTGACGCAACCAGCAACCTCACTCTACCTGGATGAAGAGCCTGGTTGGAACCAGCAGCCTCACTCTACCTGGATGAAGAGTCTGATTGGAACCAGCAGCCTCACTCTACCTGGATGAAGAGTCTGGTTGGAACCAGCAGCCTCACTCTACCTGGATGAAGAGCCTGGTTGGAACCAGCAACCTCACTCTACCTGGATGAAGAGTCTGGTTGGAACCAGCAACCTCACTCTACCTGGATGAAGAGTCTGGTTGGAACCAGCAACCTCACTCTACCTGGATGAAGAGCCTGGTTGGAACCAGCAGCCTCACCTCACTCTCACTCTACCTGGATGAAGAGTCTGATTGGAACCAGCAGCCTCACTCTACCTGGATGAAGAGTCTGGTTGGGACCAGCAACCTCACTCTATCTGGATGAAGAGTCTGGTTGGAACCAGCAACCTCACTCTACCTGGATGAAGAGCCTGGTTGGAACCAGCAACCTCACTCTACCTGGAT
>NC_091314.1:40884921-41039921 GCF_038502225.1 Cherax quadricarinatus | reverse complement strand
CAGTAATTTAATACTAAACAAACACAGTGAAATACTTTTTTTCGTTAGGTTCAGAATGATTTTGGCGAAATTATTGCAAGCACAAATTTTCACTTGTCCTATATGGCAAGATGAGCGTTGCTATTTAAGCCAAGATCGCAAGTTCTGCCTATTCGGCACGACATATATATATATATATATATATATATATATATATATATATATATATATATATATATATATATATATATATATATATATATATATATATATATATTAACACATCGGCCTCCTACCACCAAGGCAGGGTGGCCCGAAAAAGAAAAACTTTCATCATCATTCACTCCATCACTGTCTTGCCAGAGGCATGCTTACACTACAGTTATAAAACTGGAACATTAACACCCGTCCTTCAGAGTGCAGACACTGTACTTCCCATCTCCAGGACTCAAGCCACTGGTGTTATCAACACAGTCACTGGTGTTATCAACACAGTCACTGGTGTTATCAACACAGTCACTGGTGTTATCAACACAGTCACTGGTGTTATCAACACAGTCACTGGTGTTATCAACACAGTCACTGGTGTTATCAACACAGTCACTGGTGTTATCAACACAGTCACTGGTGTTATCAACACAGTCACTGGTGTTATCAACACAGTCACTGGTGTTATCAACACAGTCACTGGTGTTATCAACACAGTCACTGGTGTTATCAACACAGTTACTGGTGTTATCAACACAGTTACTGGTGTTATCAACACAGTCATTGGTGTTATCAACACAGTTACTGGTGTTATCAACACAGTCACTGGTGTTATCAACACAGTCACTGGTGTTATCAACACAGTCACTGGTGTTATCAACACAGTTACTGGTGCTATCAACACAGTCACTGGTGTTATCAACACAGTCACTGGTGTTATCAACACAGTTACTGGTTTTATCAACACAGTCACTGGTGTTATCAACACAGTTACTGGTATTGATAACACCAGTGACTGTTTATAACACCGGTGACTGTTTTATGAGTGCTCTATCTCTGACTGTGACCATCTAAGTCTCGGGAGTACTTTTTCTCAATCTTTTTTTTTTTGGTCCTCATTAATTAGCAATGTTTAACATCAACCATGGGTATTACTTCCGTCTCAGGTGTCTTCCTCAGTAACCAGGCGAGTCTTGCTGGTGGCTGGGTCTTCCCCTGAGGAACTTACTCAGTCCTTGTGGTCTGTCAGTCTCTCTCAGCCAGCAGTGATCTTTCAGCAACCAGGTTATACTCACCAAGTTGGGACCGCATGACTGCTGCCTGTCTAGGGAAGATAACACATTATTATAATTATATTATCAACAGATGTACAAATAACAGTACTACTACTGTTACTACTATTTCTACTACTACTACTACTACTACCTCTACTACTACTGCTGCCTCTACTACTACTACTACTACTACTACCACCTCTACTACTACTGCTGCCTCTACTACTACTACTACTACCACCTCTACTACTACTACTACTGCTGCCTCTACTACTACTACTACTACTAAAAATAATTATTAATAATTAACAGTTAATAGTGTGTTGTACACTAATACAACACAGTGTGTCATTTTATGAGATTCATGAACAACTGATATGAGATTTATAAGTAACTGACATGAAATTCATAAATAACTGACATGTCAGTTACTTATAAATCTCATATCAGATTCATAAACAACTGACATGAGATTCATAAATAACTGACATAAGATTCATAAATAATTAATCTGAGAGTCATATGTAACTGATTTGAGATTCATAAACAATTGACATGATATTCATAAACAACTGACATGAGATTCATAAATAACTGACATGAGATTCATAAATAATTGACACTAGTTTCTTAAAAAATTGACAAAATATTCACAAACTGACATGAGATACGTAATATAACTGTATCAAAGACAATACACTCAGATCACAACATAACAGAGGTACAGACATGTATGGACAGGGCTCCGGACCAGCAAAATGTGAGCAGTCATGAAGGTCTCTTCACGAAATTCAATTTCAATAACAAAAACATACAATGGGATCAAGTAAACCATGTCCTAAATGAAACAAGCTGGGAAGATATCCTAAACAACACGGATCCGAACATCTGCTTTGAAAAAATGAATTCTGAGGTTCTTGAGATCTGCTAAAGACACATTCCATTAAGAAAAAGAAAGAGAAGATGTAAACTAGAAAGAGAGAGACGTTCCCTATACAAACAAAGGTGAAGAGTCACAGAGCTGCTGAGTGGGGTCAATATATCTGAAAAACGAAGGGAAGTACTAGTCAATGAAATTGCAAATATCGAACTTAAGCTGAAGAAATCTTATAGGAGACAAGAATCACAGGAAGAACTAAAAGCCATAAAGGAAATTGAAAAAAAAATACTTCTTTTCTTATGCCAAATCTAAGGGAAAAACAACATCCAGTATTGGGCCGCTGCTTAGGTGGGATGGGACATACACAGACAGCCAATAAATGAGTGGGATACTAAGGTCCCAATATGACTCAGTGTTCAGCGAGCCACTGCCCACTCTAAGGGTAGACAATCCAAATGAATTCTTTATGAACGAAACCCAAAATTTGGTCATTCCAAAACTCTCAGATATTAGTATAACTCCACAAGATTTTAAAGAGGCAATTAATGACATGCCCATGCGCTCTGCCCTAGGCCCAGACTCGTGGAATTCCATGTTCATCAAGAACTGCAAGAAGTCCCTATCGGGTGCCTTGAGCAATTTATGGAGAGGGAGCATGGACACGGGTCATCCCACACACTCTAAAAACAACAGACATAGCCCCACTCCACAAAGGTGGCAGTAAAGCAATTGCAAAGAACTACAGACCGATAGCATTAACATCTCATATCATAAAAATCTTTGAGAGGGTTCTAAGAAGCAAGATCGCCAACCACCTAGATACCCATCAATTACACAACCCAGGGAAACACGGGTTTAGAGCAGGTTGCTCCTGCCTGTCCCAGCCTGATCCCCGGAACCCTCTCCAGGTAAACTCCAGGTAAACCAGTATTGCTCTCCAAGGCACCATTATGGGTCTCCAAGACACCAATATGGGTCTCCAAGGCACTATTATGGGTCTCCAAAGCACCTTTATGGGTCTCCAAGGCACCGTGGTGGGTCTCCAAGGCACCATTATGGGTATCCAAGGCACCATTATTGGTCTTCAAGGCTCCATTATGGGTGTCCAAGGCTCCATTATTGGTCTTCAAGGCTACATTATGGGTGTCCAAGGCTCCATTATGGTGTCTAAGTAACTATCATTATTCTGCAAGACTCCGTTATTGGTGTCTAAGGAACTATTATGGGGAGTCCTAGGCTCTATTATGGATCAAGGGAACTTTCATGGTCTACAAAGCACCATTATGGGTCTTTAATAATGATCTACCATGAGTCTCCAAGGAAATACCATGGGTCTCCATGCTTCCATTAGTATTCTCCGAGGCACCGTTATAAGTCTCTGAGGACCTCCAAGGAACCATTCCAAAATGCCCAACCTGGGGTGCCAAAGAGCACAATGATGCAGACACAACACCATCCTTTCTCATTAAACTGTAAGAATCCACCTTTCTCGTATTCTCTCCAGTGTCCTCTTTTCCTTCGGAGGAGCGAAAGCCAGTGTTTGTGAGAGAAAGTGAGCTTGTGGGACCATCAGGCCGTGTCCCTACTCTACCAATATGGGGATACTAGAATAAATGGTTTAGAAAACCACTAAGTTGATTATTATGCAGTGTGCTGTAGTAAAAATATTGTATAAAAAACGCTCCATATACAATGTCATTTTCCGGGATTGTTCTGAAACCTGACGCGTGTTATTCCTGGTCAGTCAGAGTGGCAGCAAAAAAAAAGCGTAACATTGATAAATGAGACACATGTGCATCACTTGGGTATCTTTGCTCTGGAGACGTTTCATCAGCCAGTGACTGTCACCAGAAACCCCTGTAACATCCTCTTCTACTCTACTCTCAATCTTGACTCCAACCCTCATATAGTTGTCATCACTGAAGTCCCCACCTCTTCGCTACTTCAAGTACCTTCAGTACTACACAACCGGTACAATTCCCTTCGACAACTTTTTCCACATTTACACCCCAATTTCAAAAGATCCCTAAACGCCTGCCTGAAAGCCAGGCACCGACACTACCATCCCGTCACAGACTTTAACAACTAAAAACGCTGGAGAAATGCATCTGCCTTTATACTCTTGTCCCAGAAAATTAATTGAAGCTACTTCCACAGTGGCACACATCACTAGAATCATCTAACACAGCACCCTCTTTCCTTGATCACTAATGAACCTACCCTCTTCACCCTGCTCCCCTCACCCATCCCACACATTAAATTCTCTGCTACTTTCACACGTGCGGAGATACTTGCAGATATAATGGCATATATCAGAGAGAGAGACAATTATAAATGGACCTCGACATGCCTTCCTTCAAATGGAGAAACATGCCTGGGCTGTCATCCAAATCATGCCTCATGACATGCCTATAACCGTGACCTACCATCAGCCTTCCAGCCTCATGTTCCTACCAAACCATTATGACACAAACAACCACATTACATGTAATCCCTTGTCACTAATATGCCTCTGCCACCTATCGTTGACGTTACTGATCATCTCAGCTCACCATTACCAGTTACATAACTCTCCCATGTATAACTATTAAGAATGGTGTGTATCTTACAAGGAATATTAGAGGGTAGTGGGGAGGAATTGGGGAAAGCTACAAATGTTGGTGACCCAATTTTTCCATACGTACTTGCATTTGTCTTCGTCCCTTAACTATATAATATAATTGGATACAATACCGGCCCACATTTAAGAACATAAGAACATAAGAACGAAGGAACACTGCAGAAGGCCTACTGGCCCATGCGAGGCAGGTCCAAGTCTCCTACCGGCTTAAGCCAATGCACCCAACCTAGTCAGGTCAGGTCACATTGACTTAAGGGAGGAACACGGCAACCGACCTGGTAGCACAAGCTATCAGGTCTAACTCACACCCACCCACATCCACTCATGTATTTATCCAACCTATTTTTAAAGCTACACAACGTTCTGGCCTCTATAACGGTACTTGGGAGTTTGTTCCACTCATCCACAACTCTATTACCAAACCAGTACTTTCCTATATCCTTCCTGAATCTGAATTTTTCCAACTTAAAACCATTGCTGCGAGTCCTGTCTAGGCTAGATATTTTCAGCACACTATTTACATCCCCTTTATTTATTCCTGTCTTCCATTTATACACCTCAATCATATCCCCCCTAATTCTACGTCTTTCTAGAGAGTGCAGATTCAGGGCCCTTAGTCTATCCTCATAGGGAAGGTTTCTGATACATGGGATCAACTTTGTCATCCTCCTTTGTACATTTTCCAGAGAATTTATATCCATTCTGTAATAAGGTGACCAAAACTGTGCAGCATAATCTAAATGAGGCCTAACCAAGGATGTATAGAGTTGAAGAACAACCTGAGGACTCCTATTATTTATGCTTCTTGATATGAAGCCAAGGATTCTATTAGCTTTATTGCGAACACTTATGCACTGTTGTCTTGGTTTCAGATTACTGCTAACCAGAACTCCTAAATCTTTTTCGCAATCCGTAATATTAAGATCTACATTATTTAGTTTATATGTGGCATGGTTATTGTCCTGTCCAACATTTAGAACTTTGCATTTGTCTATATTAAACTGCATCTGCCACTTCTCCGACCACTGCATCAGTCTATTCAAATCTTCCTGGAGTGCTCGAATGTCCTCGTCAGAATGAATTCGACGGCCTATTTTGGTGTCATCGGCAAACTTGCCGATGTCGCTCTTTATGCCCTCATCTATGTCGTTTATGTAGATTGTGAACAGCAGGGGGCCCAACACTGACCCCTGTGGAACACCGCTCGTGACACTTCCCCACTCTGATTTCTCCCCATTTATGCAAACTCTCTGCTGCCTATTTGTCAACCATGCCTCTATCCAGGAAAAAATTTCTCCTCCTATTCCATGTGCTTTAATTTTCCTCAATAGTCTCTGATGTGGGACCCTGTCAAAAGCCTTACTGAAGTCCATATACACAATATCATATTCATTACCATGATCTACCTCCTCAAATACCTTAGTGAAAAAAGTTAATAAATTCGTAAGGCAGGAACGCCCCTTTGTAAAACCATGCTGAGATTCGTTGATCAATTTATGCTTTTCAAGGTGGCTACGAACTGCCTCGGCAATTATTGATTCCATAAATTTTCCCACTATGGAGGTTAGGCTTATTGGTCTATAGTTCGAAGCTAAGGACCTGTCACCTGTTTTGAAAATAGGTATCACATTTGCCATTTTCCACTTATCTGGCACCATGCCAGTTTGTAGTGATATGTTGAAAAGATTAGCCAAAGGTGTGCTAAGCTCCTCTTTACATTCCTTTAGAACCCTTGCATACAGTTCATCAGGGCCTGGGGATTTGTTAGGTTTTAATTTATCTATTTGCCTAAGGACCATGTCACTTGTGACCCTAATAGTACACAGTTTATTATCGTCCTGTTCTACATAATTTATCATTACTGGAATATCGCTGGTATCCTCCTGTGTAAAAACTGAGAGGAAGTATGTGTTAAAAATTCTACACATTTCCTTATCACTGTCAGTGAGCTGACCCGAGGAACTTTTGAGTGGGCCTATCTTGTCCCTGATCTTACTTCTGTATACCTGAAAGAATCCTTTTGGGTTAGTCTTCGATTCTCTTGCAACTTTAACCTCATAATCTCTTTTTGCTTTTCTAATTCCCTTTTTTATTTCTCTCTTTAACTGAATATATCGATTTCTCAATTGCCCCTCTCCTCTTTTGATTTGCCTATATATGCCTCTCTTTTGACCAATCAGATATTTTAATCTATTGTTCATCCATTTAGGATCATTTTTGTTTGATCTGATTTCCCTATTTGGAACATAATTTGACTGAGCAGCTAGAACTATGCCCTGGAAAGCATCATATCGGCAACCATCACCACCTACCTGACCCTTAGTCAGGTCATTCCAGTTCAGCCCACCTAAGTAATTTTTCAGTCCTATGAAATCAGCCAAGCGAAAGTCAGGGACGGAGACTTGATTGCCATTATTAGGGGAATTCCATGATATATTAAAACTGAGTGATTTGTGATCACTTTCCCCAAGCTCATCATTAACCTCAAGATTATTAATTAGTGTTTCCCTACTGGCAAGAACCAAGTCAAGGAGGTTATTTCCCCTAGTTGGCTCTGTCACAAACTGTTTTAAAAAGCAATCCTGGATCGTATCAAGAAAGTCACCTGACTCTAAATTTCCTGTCAAATTGCTCCAGTCAATCTGTCTATAGTTGAAATCTCCCATTAGCACAACATTTTCGTATGTAGATGCCTTACGAATTTCGTCCCATAGAAGTTTACTGCACTCCCTATCAAGATTTGGGGCCCTGTAAATCACACCCAAAATTAGTTTTTCTCGGCCCTCGAGAAGCTGTAACCAAACAGATTCAGTGGCTGACACTTCTACTTTTATATCTTGTCTAACACAACAATTTAAATTGTCTCTGACATACATCGCTACTCCACCACCTTTCCTGTTGACCCTGTCAGTGTGGAATAATTTATAGCCTTGTATGTGACATTCAGAGGGCATCTCTCTATCTTTCAGATTGAGCCAGGTCTCTGTTATAGCAATAATATCTATGTCTCCTGCACTTGCAATTAATCTTAGCTCATCTATCTTATTTCTTACACTCCTGCTATTAGTATAGTAAACCTTAAGGGAGCTAGTCCCTTGCTGCCCTCTGCTGTCCCCCTCTGTTTGCTGACCTGATCTATTGTCTTTATTTATAACTTCATGCTGAATGCCTTTTATACATTTACTGTTTCCAACCCAAGTGTTGCAACCTGCTTGTTTCCCACACACACCCATACCTCTATCTTCCATCAGTTTAAAATCATAGGCATTTCACCAATGGCCTTCTCAATCGAGTCTGCAAGTGCTACCACCCCAGCCCCAGAGAGATGTACCCCATCCCTTGCATACATATCATGTTTGCCATAAAAGTTGTTCCAGTTGTCAATGAATGGGATTGCATCTAATAAAATCTTTAACTCGTTATACTTGGGACATAGACGAACCTTTCTCATACTCCACATAGCCTTAATTCCACCCAAGCTAGACTACTGTGACCAAGGTTTAAGTATATATCTCGTGGCCTTTTATTCTATCCCAGTCAAGAGTTTGGATGCTGAGGCAAATATACCTTCTTCGCAGGACTGATTCAGTACTCATTGTCTTCTTTATTTTGATCTTTTATTTTTTACGACCTTCTTGATCTTCATATATACAGGATAATCACGGATGTTAGCATGGTCAATCATTTATTAGCAAACCACATTTGCAGGTCACGTGGCTCTGTTGGTGACGTACTCGCCTCTCACATTGAATGTCCGTGGTTTAATCCCCGGCACGGGTGGAAACGTTGGGCATGTTTTCTTACACCTGCTGTCCATGTTCACCTAGCAGTAAGTAGGTATCTGGGTGTTAGTCGACTGGTGTGGGTTGCATCCTGGGGGACAAGATTAAAGGATGTTGGGTAAGACACATATGCAACAGTTAGACAACTTTATTCCGAAACGTTTCGCCTACACAGTAGGCTTCTTCAGTCGAATACAGAAAGTAGGCAGGAACAGTAGAGATGTGAAGACGATGTAATCAGTCCATCACACTTGTAGTCGTAGAATTTGAGGTTGTCAGTCCCTCGGCCTGGAGAAGTTCAGTTCCATAGTCAGGAACTAACTGAAGATCAAGCGACAGTGTGGAGACTAAATACTGTCGGAAGGAGAGGTGCAGAGTAGTAGTAGTAGTAGTAGTGAGAATGTAGCCACTGAGAGGTCATGTCCTTCTCAGATCCAACAGTTCTCACTTGAAAAGCTTGTCCAAGGTGTTTTCTGTACCAAGATGCCATGTGTTGCAGTGTCTGACAAGATGAACATCAAAATGGTATACAATACCGACAGGTTGGTAGGTAAGACACATATGCAACAGTTAGACAACTTTATTCCGAAACGTTTCGGAATAAAGTTGTCTAACTGTTGCATATGTGTCTTACCCAACAACCTGTCGGTATTGTATACCATTTTGATGTTCATCAAGATTAAAGGACCAGTGTAAATAAGATAGACAGTCCTTGATGACGCACTGGGTAGCTAAACCTCCGGGCTAAATATACGAACAAATTTGATCTTAACTTGACCTTCTAACTTCCGCATACAAACTCAAGCAACATTTCTTAATTTATCTTCCTCTTATATTCATCTCATATCATCTGTACACCTCTGAGAAGCTCCATTGATCCGCATTTTCTTCCCTTCTTTCCATGTCTTGAGGACAAAATATCTCTGGAAACTCGCTCTTATCTTTCCTTGAACACTCAGTCACATTCTCTGGCGACGTCAGGTAAGCGGTTGTCTATACGAGTACGGTAATCCGAGAACATTTAATGGACTTAGCCAGCAATTTTTATAGGTGTTAAATACCTTTCTTATTGCCCTCAGAAACACTGAGGCCATTTACACCTCCACAGATTCTCAAAACTCATTACAAGCATTCCAGAAATATAACTTTTCACATCCCATTGTGCCCGGCATTCAACGAGAGTTATGTATCCCCCACGATACAGCAAAAAAATAAAAAAACTGTGTTCATTGTCCTTTTCCCAGGACAACGAACATACAGACTCTGCAGTTCGGTCCGCTATGCACCATCTGCCAACCTCGTACATGGTAGTCCCTGAGTCTATTTCCCAGTGCTCTCCCTAAAACTCTAGACCTGTTAGCAACAGTACTGATCTGAGTTAGAGAACAACAAGTTATTTTCTGTTAAACTACAGTTGGGTTCCTCACCTCATTAATGCTGGGCGTGAGAAACCTCTCTTAAGTAAAAGGACACAAGCGCAACTAATGTGACATTTTATTGTGGCAACGTTTCGCTCTCCAGGAGCTTTGTCAAGCCGTTACAAACAATACATGGACATAGAGGGTATATATAGGCTTAGAGTAAGATGTAATACTAGTGGTAGTAGTAGTAGTAGCAGTGATATAAGTTGTAGTGGTAGTTGTGTCCTTTTACTTTACATATTGTCGGTAATTCTACCAACATATATACAGAAACCGAGTCAAAGAGCAGGAAGATTTTTTGTCGACATCTGCAACACTCAGGTTCTTTGACTTCGACTGCTCTTAACCTCTTTGACCACCTCTCTGCTGTATAATGCATTTGGGTTCAGCACTTTTTTTCTTAATCAAATAATTCATTAAAGTGACCTACAGTTCGTTTGTCTCTTGAAGGTTTGAAGTTATTATACTTCTTGCATTCATTGCTGTAGAGGTGCTGGAGCTACAAAATCAATGAGATACCTCAATAACACTGAAGTAGAGGTTCTGGAGTTATGAGATCAGAGAGATACCTCCCTAGCATTGACTAGCTGCCCAAACACATATCGTTCGATTTTCTCGGACATAAGATAATTATTTTCAACAATAAGAAAGGTAAGACACATATGCAACAGTTAGACAACTTTATTCCGAAACGTTTCACCTACACAGTAGGCTTCTTCAGTCGAATACAGAAATTAGGCAGGGACAGTAGAGATGTGAAGACGATGTAATCAGTCCATCACCCTTGAAGTCGTAGAATTTGAGGTTGTCAGTCCCTCGGCCTGGAGAAGTTCAGTTCCATAGTCAGGAACTATCTGAAGATCAAGCGAGTGTGCGGAGACTTTAATACTGTCGGAAGGAGAGGTGCAGAGTAGTAGTAGTAGTAGTAATGAGAATGTAGCCACTGAGAGGTCATGTCCTTCTCAGATCCAACACTACTACTACTACTACTACTACTCTGCACCTCTCCTTCCGACAGTATTTAAGTCTCCGCACACTCGCTTGATCTTCAGATAGTTCCTGACTATGGAACTGAACTTCTCCAGGCCGAGGGACTGACAACCTCAAATTCTACGACTTCAAGGGTGATGGACTGATTACATCGTCTTCACATCTCTACTGTTCCTGCCTACTTTCTGTATTCGACTGAAGAAGCCTACTGTGTAGGCGAAACGTTTCGGAATAAAGTTGTCTAACTGTTGCATATGTGTCTTACCTAACAACCTGTCGGTATTGTATACCATTTTGATGTTCAACAATAAGAAAGAAAAAAGAAGCACTTATAAAACACTTGCACTTTCTTGGGAGTGGATGAGGCAGTAGTGTCAGTGACCAACCACAGCGTCACACAGCACCGTTACCACAGTCACGTTTGGCTGCCTTCCTGCCCACACTCACCACCACTATACCGCTATTAATGTGTCTCCTCCTCTACCTGTGTGTGAGTGAACAAGCTGCAGCTGCAGCTGCAGCTGCTGCTGCTGCTGCTGCTGCTGACGCTGCAGCTGCTGCTGCTGACTCTGACTCATTATAACATTTGTGTGACGTTTTAATGAGTTTATCTTAGATCATCACTTTTCCTGAGGCATCTTCGAGGTGCCTGGTCGCCGTGAAGATCTCTTGATCTAAGGAAGTGGAGCTCCGTTTCTTTCAATCAGATATAATTACTTCCTATTTCCCAGAAGCGGTATGACCCTACGAGTTTAGCGCGTACTGTTGTTAATCTTTCTTATTCTAACTCTTTTTTCTTGCTTATTTTTGAAAAAAAAATTCAGGAAATGGGTTGGGCAAATATTTTTGTTAGTGGGTCTGGGTATGAGAAGGACCTGCCTAGTATGGACCAGTAAGCCTGCTGCAGTGCTCCATCGTTTTAATGTTCCAAGGAGTTCTTGTTCTTCTACACATGATAAAATTTCTCTATATTTTTTAATTATATAAGATAATGATACATCTTAACACTGACGATCATAACATTTAAGAGAGAAAAATTAGACTCACCTTGGTGTATAGTTTTAATTTATTTTACCTCGTACATGTTTGTATCCAGTTTTTCTTCCTTGATGAATCAGCCTGTGATTATTTATGTTGTTACCATGGTTTCTCTCAGAGTCGTCATTCTCACCAAATAATTAAATCAGACTGTAAATCACAGCACAGTTACAGTATGGTTACAGAGGCGGACAACAGAGGTGGAGCTTCTGCTCAGAAAAATATTAGAGTCACAGAGGAGAACATGAACACTGCAGTCACTGGTCTTCACGTTCATGGAAGCGAACACACATCATGGCTGACTTGGCTCCATCACCATACACTGCCTCCTCTTAACCATAGTCGGAATTTTACTGTTGTTAATAGTGTCTGTCCACGAACCTTCAACAGTGATAACATGACTGTGTATCGTAGAGTGTGCTAACTGCGTCCCAGCATAATGTTCATTTTTATTATACAAAACGTCGTACACCGGCAGTGTGCTGCTAATCTATATGGTTACAAAATGGGAAGGAAAAAAAGTATATTGGTCGAGAAAGTCTTGAGTAAATCTGAGATGTGATTCAGAGGGTCTTGCTAAAGTTTACCCAGAGTAAACAAACCATACAACGAGCGAGGTTAGAACCCACGATCAGAGAGCCTCTAGCTACCCAGACGACTTTGGTTCCGAGTAGGGAAATTAGATCTAATAAAAATGATCCCAAATGGATGAACAATAGATTAAAACATCTCATTGATCAAAAAAGAGGCATATGTAGGCGTATCAAAAGAGGGGATGGGCAGTTAAGAAATCAATATATTCAATTAAAGAGAGAAATAAAGAAAGGAATAAGAAAAGCAAAAAGGGATTATGAGGCTCAGGTCGCAAGGGATTCAAAGACTAACCCAAAAGGGTTCTTTCCGGTATACAGAAGTAAGATTAGAGACAAGATAGGCCCACTTAAGAGTAACTCTGGTCACATCACTGACAGTGATAAAAATATGTGTAAAATTCTAAATACCTACTTCCTCTCAGTTTTCACCCAGGAAAATACTAGCGATATTCCTGAAATAATAGATTATGTAGAACAGGATGATAATAAACTATGTACGATTGCGGTAACTAGTGACATGGTCCTCAGACAAATAGAGAAACTAAAACCTAACAAATCCCCACGTCCTGATGAACTGTTTGCAAGAGTGTTAAAGGAATGTAAAGAGGAACTTAGCATACCTTTGGCTAATCTTTTTAACATATCACTACAAACTGGCATAGTGCCTGATAAGTGGAAAATGGCAAATGTAATACCTATTTACAAGGCAGGTGACAGGTCCTTGGCTTCGAACTATAGACAAATAAGCCTTACCTCCATAGTGGCAAAATTTATGGAATCAATAATTGCCGAAGCAATTCGAAGCCATCTTGACAGGCACAGATTGATTAATGAGTCTCAACACGGTTTTACAAAGGGGCGTTCCTGTCTTAGGAATTTACTAACTTTTTTCACTAAGGTGTTTGAGGAGGTAGATCATGGTAATGAATATGATATTGTGTATATGGACTTCAGTAAGGCTTTCGATAGAGTTCCACACCAGAGGCTATTGAGGAAACTTAAGGCACAAGGAATAGGAGGAAAATTTTTTTCCTGGGTAGAGGCATGGCTGACAAATAGACAGCAGAGAGTTTGCATAAATGGGGAGAAATCAGAATGGGGGCACGTCACAAGCGGTGTTCCTCAGGGGTCAGTGTTGGGCCCGTTGTTGTTCACAATTTACTTAAACGACATAGATGAAGGAATAAACAGCGACATAAGCAAATTTGCTGATGACACCAAAATAGGCCGTCCAAATCATTCTAATGAGGACACTAGAGCACTCCAGGAAGATTTGAACAGACTGATGCAATGGTCGAAGAAGTGGCAGATGCAGTTTAATATTGACAAATGCAAAGTTCTAAATGTTGGACAGTTAAATAACCATGCCACATATAAACAAAATAATGTAGGTCTTAATACTACTGATTGCGAAAAGGATTTAGGAGTTCTGGTTAACAGTAATCTAAAACCAAGACAACAGTGCATTAGTGTTCGCAATAAAGCTAACAGAATTCTTGGCTTCATATGTAGAAGTATAAATAATAGAAGTCCTCAGGTTGTTCCTCAACTCTATATATCCTTGGTTAGGCCTCATTTAGACTATGCTGCTCAGTTCTGGTCACCGTGTTACAGAATGGATATAAATGCTCTGGAAAACGTACAGAGGAGGATGACAAAGATGATCCAATGTATCAGAAATCTTCCCTATGAGGATAGACTGAGGGCCCTAAATGTGCACTCTCTCGAAAGGCGTAGAATTAGGGGGGATATGATCGAGGTGTATAAACGGAAGACAGGAATAAATAAAGGGGATGTAAATAGCGTGGTGAAAATTTCCAGCCAAGACAGGACTCGCAGCAATGGTTTCAAGTTGGAAAAATTCAGATTCAGGAAGGATATAGGAAAGCACTAGTTTGGTAATAGAGTTGTGGATGAGTGGAACAAACTCCCGAGTACAGTTATTGAGGCTAAAACGTTGTGAAGTTTTAAAAATAGGTTAGATAAAAACATGAGTGGGTGTGGGTGGGTGTGAGTTGGACCTGACTAGGTTGTGCTGCTGGGTCTGGTGCAGTGCTCCATCCTTGAGTGGAGATGACCAGACTGGGTGAGTCTCCACATGGGTCAGTATGCCTGTTGCAGTGTTCCTTCTTTCTTAAGTTCTTATGTTCTTAAAACTTCAGACTCTGATCGCGGGTTCTAAACCCCGCCCTTGGTATGGTTTGTTTGCAATCGTGTCATTACGATTTCGTGAATCATGTTTACCCAGAATGTTTCCCAGACTCTCCTGGGTTACCAATAATTGATCCAGAAGGAAAAGTAAAAAAAAAAAAATCTTTTATGGTGTCCAAGAAACTCCCTTGTAATCCCATAGGCCTATGAAAATAATTTGTTACCATTGTCATTCATATCTTAATAACCAGATAAGATAAAGATATGAATGACCCACCATTTCAGGTGTTTTAATGCACAAGGAATCAAATTTCATCACCGAGAAATTCTCAAAACCCGTATTATAATTAATATTTCCACGTGAGTCTGGAGCACGAAGACCAACGTAATGAATAATGCTTCCAAACACACACGTTACTACAGCAGTTTATTAACTTTCATACGAGAGGAAAATGACCATCGAAAGTTATTATAATGTGTGTGAGCACCCCAGTCTGGCTTACTGGGTGTGAGCACCCCAGCCTGGCTTACTGGGTGTGAGCACCCCAGTCTGGCTTACTGGGTGTGAGCACCCCAGCCTGGCTTACTGGGTGTGAGCACCCCAGCCTGGCTTACTGGGTGTGAGCACCCCAGCCAGGCTTACTGGGTGTGAGCACCCCAGCCTGGCTTACTGGGTGTGAGCACCCCAGCCTGGCTTACTGGGTGTGAGCACCCCAGCCAGGCTTACTGGGTGTGAGCACCCCAGCCTGGCTTACTGGGTGTGAGCACCCCAGCCTGGCTTACTGGGTGTGAGCACCCCAGCCTGGCTTACTGGGTGTGAGCACCCCAGCCAGGCTTACTGGGTGTGAGCACCCCAGCCTGGCTTACTGGGTGTGAGCACCCCAGCCTGGCTTACTGGGTGTGAGCACCCCAGTCTGGCTTACTGGGTGTGAGCACCCCAGTCTGGCTTACTGGGTGTGAGCACCCCAGTCTGGCTTACTGGGTGTGAGCACCCCAGTCTGGCTTACTGGGTGTGAGCACCCCAGCCTGGCTTACTGGGTGTGAGCACCCCAGTCTAGATTACTGGATGTGAGCACCACAGCAAGGCTTACTGGGTGTGAGCACTGCAGTCAGGCTTACTGGGTGTGAGATCCCCAGCCTGGATTACTGGGTGTGAGCACCCCAGCCAGGCTTACTGGGTGTGAGCACCAGAGCCAGGCTTACTGGGTGTGAGCACCCCAGCCTGGCTTACTGGGTGTGAGAACTCCAGCCTGGCTTACTGGGTGTGAGCACCCCAGCCTGGCTTACTGGGTGTGAGCTCCCCAGCCTGGCTTACAGGGTGTGAGCACCCCAGCCAGGCTTACTGGGTGTGAGCACCGCAGCCTGGCTTACTGGGTGTGAGCACCCCAGCCTGGCTTACTGGGTGTCAGCACCCCAGCCTGGCTTACTGGGTGTGAGCACCCCGGCCTGGCTTACTTGGAGGTGTGAGCACCCCGGCCTGGCTTACTGGGAGGTGTGAGCACCCCGGCCTGGCTTACTGGGAGGTGTGAGCACCCCGGCCTGGCTTACTGGGAGGTGTGAGCACCTTGGCCTGGCTTACTGGGAGGTGTGAGCACCCCGGCCTGGCTTACTGGGAGGTGTGAGCACCCCGGCCAGGCTTACTGGGAGGTGTGAGCACCCCAGCCTGGCTTACTGGGAGGTGTGAGCACCCCAGCCTGGCTTGCTGGGAGGTGTGAGCACCCCGGCCTGGCTTACTGGGAGGTGTGAGAACCCCAACCTGGCTTACTGGGAGGTGTGAGCACCCTGGCCTGGCTTACTGGGAGGTGTGAGCACCCCGTCCGGGCTTACTGGGAGGTGTGAGCACCCCGGCCTGGCTTACTGGGAGGTGTGAGCACCCCAGCCTGGCTTACTGGGAGGTGTGAGTATCATGTGGGGTTCGATACGTGGATTGGGTAAAAATACTCACGTAGTCAGTCATTCCTGGAGTGGAACCACAGTCGATGGCCTCCACTCCAAACCAAGAGATACAGATACTAATGCCGGAAAAAAAATCCCCCCCCAGTACCAACAATACCACCAGTCCGATAACATTCTTTTTTGCAAATATACAGGGTCTAAAGCCAGGAACAAACAACAAAATGCCTTTCATCCGTGGACTGCTTGCAGAGGCAAAGGCAATGTTCGCGGCTTTCACTGAGACCCACATAAAGGATCACTTGGACAACGAAATATGGATCCCAGGTTACAACCTATACAGATGTGACAGAGTGAACAGGCAAAAGGGGGGGGGGTTGGCCTGTACATTGCAGAGTCACTTGTTTGCACAGAACTGCTTAATGCCTCAAGTGACGTAGTGGAAGTTTTAGCAGTAAAGGTCGAGAACCAAAACCTAGTCATTGTGGTAGTCTACAAGCCTCCGGATGCAACATCCCAGCAATTCCAGGAACAGCTGTTAAAAATTGACCACTGTCTGGAAAATCTTCCAGCTCCTGCACCCAACATCTTGCTCCTGGGGGATTTCAACTTAAGGCACCTAAAATGGAGGAATATAGCAAATAATATTGTTGCAGTAATAACACCAGGAGGCAGCTCTGATGAAAACTCACACTCACACGAGCTTTTAAATCTCTGCACAAAATTCAATTTAAACCAGCAAATAATAGAGCCTACTAGACTGGAGAATACACTAGACCTCATCTTCACTAACAATGATGATCTGATAAGAAATGTCACAATATCAAAAACAATATACTCAGATCACAACATAATTGAGGTTCAGACATGTATGCGTGGAGCCCAAGACCGACAAAATGAGACTAGTCACGAGGGAGCATTCACCAAATTCAACTTCAATAACAAAAACATAAAGTGGGACCAAGTAAACCAAGTCCTAACCGATATAAGTTGGGAAGATATACTAAGCAACACAGACCCAAACTTATGCCTAGAACAGATTAACTCGGTGGCACTCGATGTATGCACAAGGCTTATTCCTCTAAGAAAAAGGAGGAGTAGATGTAAAATAGAAAGAGACAGGCGCTCCCTTTACAGGCGTCGGAAAAGAATAACAGAGCGGCTAAAAGAGGTCAATATATCTGAAATGCGCAGGGAGACACTGGTCAGAGAAATAGCAAGCATCGAACTTAAGCTAAAAGAATCCTTTAGGAGTCAGGAATCGCGGGAAGAACTAAAAGCCATAAATGAAATCGAAAGAAACCCAAAGTATTTCTTCTCCTATGCCAAATCAAAATCGAGAACAACGTCCAGTATTGGGCCCCTACTTAAACAAGATGGGTCCTACACAGATGACAGCAAGGAAATGAGTGAGCTACTCAAGTCCCAATATGACTCAGTTTTTAGCAAGCCGCTAACCAGACTGAGAGTCGAAGATCAAAATGAATTTTTTATGAGAGAGCCACAAAATTTGATTAACACAAGCCTATCCGATGTTATCCTGACGCCAAATGACTTCGAACAGGCGATAGATGACATGCCCATGCACTCTGCCCCAGGGCCAGACTCATGGAACTCTGTGTTCATCAAGAACTGCAAGAAGCCCCTATCACGAGCCTTTTCCATCCTATGGAGAGGGAGCATGGACACGGGGGTCGTCCCTCAGTTACTAAAAACAACAGACATAGCCCCACTCCACAAAGGGGGCAGTAAAGCAACAGCAAAGAACTACAGACCAATAGCACTAACATCCCATATCATAAAAATCTTTGAAAGGGTCCTAAGAAGCAAGATCACCACCCATCTAGAAACCCATCAGTTACACAACCCAGGGCAACATGGGTTTAGAACAGGTCGCTCCTGTCTGTCTCAACTACTGGATCACTACGACAAGGTCCTAAATGCACTAGAAGACAAAAAGAATGCAGATGTAATATATACAGACTTTGCAAAAGCCTTCGACAAGTGTGACCATGGCGTAATAGCGCACAAAATGCGCACTAAAGGAATAACAGGAAAAGTCGGTCGATGGATCTATAATTTCCTCACTAACAGAACACAGAGAGTAGTCGTCAACAGAGTAAAGTCCGAGGCAGCTACGGTGAAAAGCTCTGTTCCACAAGGCACAGTACTAGCTCCCATCTTGTTCCTCATCCTCATATCCGACATAGACAAGGATGTCAGCCACAGCACCGTGTCTTCCTTTGCAGATGACACCCGAATCTGCATGACAGTGTCTTCCATTGCAGACACTGCAAGGCTCCAGGCGGACATCAACCAAATCTTTCAGTGGGCTGCAGAAAACAATATGAAGTTCAACGATGAGAAATTTCAATTACTCAGATATGGTAAACATGAGGAAATTAAATCTTCATCAGAGTACAAAACAAATTCTGGCCACAAAATAGAGCGAAACACCAACGTCAAAGACCTGGGAGTGATTATGTCAGAGGATCTCACCTTCAAGGACCATAACATTGTATCAATCGCATCTGCTAGAAAAATGACAGGATGGATAATGAGAACCTTCAAAACTAGGGAGGCCAAGCCCATGATGACACTCTTCAGGTCACTTGTTCTATCTAGGCTGGAATATTGCTGCACTCTAACAGCACCTTTCAAGGCAGGTGAAATTGCCGACCTAGAAAATGTACAGAGAACTTTCACGGTGCGCATAACGGAGATAAAACACCTCAATTACTGGGAGCACTTGAGGTTTCTAAACCTGTATTCCCTGGAACGCAGGAGGGAGAGATACATGATTATATACACCTGGAAAATCCTAGAGGGACTAGTACCGAACTTGCACACGAAAATCACTCACTACGAAAGCAAAAGACTTGGCAGACGATGCACCATCCCCCCAATGAAAAGCAGGGGTGTCACTAGCACGTTAAGAGACCATACAATAAGTGTCAGGGGCCCGAGACTGTTCAACTGCCTCCCAGCACACATAAGGGGGATTACCAACAGACCCCTGGCAGTCTTCAAGCTGGCACTGGACAAGCACCTAAAGTCAGTTCCTGATCAGCCGGGCTGTGGCTCGTACGTTGGTTTGCATGCAGCCAGCAGCAACAGCCTGGTTGATCAGGCGCTGATCCACCAGGAGGCCTGGTCACAGACCGGGCCGCGGGGGCGTTGACCCCCGAAACTCTCTCCAGGTAGGCTGGTAGTACATATATTACGGATAGTGTGGGAAGCGCCAAACAGCCGTGACCTGCCTCCTTGCTTTCACTCACTCGTAAGACTGACTAATCTCAGTACCCATATGTGAGGGGGTGTTTGAAATACTGCTGTGGTCAGCAGCAATATGAATACAGACAGTGATTCATGCAGAGACGGTTGGTAGTGAGTCATCTACTGGTACACTGGTTACTGGTAACTGGTTACTAGGAACTGGTACTACTACTGAGAGCTCGGCGACGCTAACGTATGTCGTCCCGACATACAACTAATACAAACTAGAGATGGCAGGTGTATGGCTTGGGCTGATTCTATACAATGTCAAAGTACACAACAATTGAACATTATAACATACATAAGTAGAACATTGGAATGGAAGCTTACGTAACTGAAACTGTAATGCAATACAAGATATAATATAACACAACTCATCGAATGAAAATCAACGAATGAAACTCATCGAATGAAACTCAACGTTGAGATTACACAGTAGAAGTGATAAAAAAAAAATTTGATCGATCGATCTGTATTCATGTGATCTACGGATTCTGAGGATGGAATATATACAAAGAAGGAAGTGTTTAACAGAAAGGCAGATTCGGTGCACTCAAATCTAGACTGTTAACTCTCAGAATTCAGAGAGAACGTGAACACAAAAAAAAAAAATTCTTGAATACTGATAAGTTGATACTGTAATTATTCATCTATACAGGTTATTTACATTTAACCCCAACTCTGCTAGGGTAAGATTGACATATGCAGAATGGGTGTCATCTCTGGGAGGATCAAACTCTGTTGCATTGGCTAACTCATGCTGTATTTGAGGCAAATCTGAATTGGAAGTTACAAATGATACTTGAGGATTTCTCAATACCTGTTGTGTACATAGGGAATAACGACATTCAGGTTGATCGTCTGACTGAGTATCAGAGGAAGAGAGTACAGGATCAGGAGGATTGTCAGAGTCTGTCACATTAGTCTGGGTTGGAACATCATTATCATCACATACTAACTTCATATGATCTAAATGCAATTCTTTATACTGACCAGTACTAATTTCTCTAACCTTATACTTATTACCAGTGATATGTTCAACTACTCGATAAGGACCAACAAACTTTTGATCAAGCTTTGGCATTGCAGACGTTTTGTTAAAGTTAGTCAGCATAACTCTCGAACCTACTTTGATTTTGGATGGCTTTGCTCGAGTGTTTGCGACTCTTGTAAATTCTGCTGTTGAATTATGAAGTGTTTCACGGATTCTTCTAAAAACACTTTGAGCTAAGCTGGTACGAGTTGCTATGAAATCATCAGGGTTGTAATTTGGTTTCGGATTAGAATATAACAACTCATAAGGCAAACGTTTATCTACACCATACAATGCATAATGTGGAGTGTCACCTATAGAAACATTGTAAGCAGAATTTATAGCACACTGCACATCAGGTATGACTTCATCCCAAGTTTCACTGTTGGGATTGATAGTGGCTCTCAAGACATCAAGTACTTTCTTATTGGTACATTCCGCTAACCCATTGCTGGCAGGATGATGAGGAACAATGGTGGATTTAGAGATCTTGTACAAGGTGCACAAATTTTCAAGAATCTCATTACAGAATTCACCTCCATTATCTGTTACTAGGGACTTAGGGGTGGTATGCCTGCAGATAATGCGTTCTTTAAACGCTTTAGCTACTGTCTCGGCAGTCTTATCTGCAATAGGAACTAACTCACAATATCTGGTGAAATGGTCTACCATAACACACACAGATGTTTGTTGCCTTGGAGGGAACATTCGAAATTAGTTAACAAATCTAGCGCAACTCTTTCCCAAGGTTCGCTAGTGGTTGGATATACTTGGATTGGATTAGGGCCATTAGCATTACCTTTATGTTGCATGCAGACACTACATTTCTTAACATACTCAGAAATATCAGTTGCCATACGAGGCCAAAAGTATTTCAATCTGGCTTGTTTTACTGAACGATCCATACCAGGGTGTGCAACACCTGGTACATCGTGAACTAGCTGTAAGGCTACATTCACTAGTGACTGTGGAATTACTAACTGGTATACTCTTCTGCTAGGAGTACCCAACTCGGCTGTTCGATACAGTAATTCTTGGTTCATGACAAAGTCACTGATGGGTGCTGGTGGCTTCACAGTCAGAATAAGATCTTCCTGGAGCAGGAATCGAATCACCAAAACACAAGGGATCGGTTGTTTCTTACTGGAGGAATGAACAAACTCGGTGGAGTAGATGACTCCCCCCGGTTGAAAAAAATTAACGCTATAACACGCAATATGAGCAAGGGAGAACGAATCTATCTCAAACTGCAAGCACAGGAGAAAAGAAATGAACACGGTGAACAATGCTGATATTTAATCTGAGTCGCACACAGTGACACGATGTATCAGCTATAAACTTCACTTACAAACGTTAACAACGTGGAAGTTACTCGAGAAATAACTTCTTACAATGCACTGATTACTGTCAACTAGGATGGGATCACAATCTGAAACACAAGGGACAACAACAACACTCAAGTGAGCACACTAGCCACAGAAACGTCTTTCTGCAACGGCTTGTGGCATCAGCAAGAGATGGCATAACTCGTTGCAAGTAAAGTTCTTCTCAAAGCGTCCCCTGGGAAGGAACGAATACTTGAACAAGTCGCCATCGCAAGGTTAGTAGTCTCAGCACTATCCTGCATGCATGATATTGTGGCTGGAGTCCAGACAGGAGTGACAGTATTACTAGTGCCTGACCGCTCGGCTACGTTAATAAGTAATTCACGGATCTATAGGAATTTAATCTGAACTTCACATTTCGCAGCACTTTAACAAATCTCAGATACAAGCTGTGAGAACAAACACATTGCTCAAGGGCTAGGTATTGTCTTTCAGTCAGTAAGGGAATGTTGGTACTGTGGACTGATTCATATTGACTTTGGCATGATACACTAAGTGAACATTCAAAAGTGACTGGGACATGATCTCAGGGAACTTACTCAAGGGCATAAGGCAAAAAAAAATAGAGAAATGACACAGTAAGCTTAAGTGGAAGAAAATGCTTAAGAATTCTGCATAAGTAATAAAAAAATGTCTAAGATACACTGCAAGAGGAAGGACAACTCAATGTAAAGGACTGTTGGCCAAGATAAAAATTACATTGAAATTTACAAGTAAAAATATTACTGGAGACTGAATTAAATGCAAAATGAGCAGTCTTTACTCTTGCTAATAAAGGAATTAACTAATAAAATTTTAAATCAATGTAAAAAGTATAAAATAAAATTACTAAATTGTATGCAACGAGAGATAACTGGGAAATTTAAATATTTTCTAAGAATGCATAAACAAAATTAAAATATAATGCAAAGACAACATGAGGAAAATTAATAAAATGAAAAACAAGATGCAATAATAAACTGAGAATAATAATGCATAAAAATATCAATAAAAGAAAATAATTCACTGCAGAACAAGTGCAACAAAATAATTCACTGCAGTAATAAAGTCTCACTGGGAAAACTCAGGTTAAATAATAAAATAAAAATATGAAGAAAAACTGATTGAACACTTTAACTCTTAATTGTAAATTAGACAAAACAATTTACTCAAACAGAGTAAAGAAAACACTTTACGTTAAAAAGAAAATTACACTAAGAGTGAATTTGTTCAAAGAAATATGAAAAATATGAATAAAATAAAACAAGAAACAAACGGGAAGTGTAACACTTACAAGTGGCGGGGCACACAACACTTAATCACGTATTCATTATTTTAGTATATTCTTACAACAAAATCTTGCTGTGACTGATATGACAAAAATTTGCTGGCAAAAATAATGGTACACAAGTCTGCGAAAAAATTTGAGGAATGAGACACTGCTGGCATACGAAAAAAAAGGTACACATAGAATTAAATGGATAATTTGGTATACTGGGGTGAATATCACTGCATGAACTACAGTGACAAATACTGGAGAATACAATGCTGAAAGAATACAATAAAAAAAAATGAATCACTTCACACAGAGTGACTGACTGGTACACTACACACTAATACTTACTACAGACAGAGAGTAGCATAAAAAAAAACACAGATAAAAAAATATAAGATGAGCGATAACACTGAAAAATATTGCAAAAAATAATGAGTCAAAGAAACACTGAGTCTACACTGAAAATACAAGGCTTAGAGTACACAAGAAATTCACTGTAAATGTCTCACACACGCAAATGTCTTTAAATGCAAGAAAAATGTCTCTAAACAGAAAATTATCACTGGAGTCTGTAGTAGTAGATGGAGTGGCGAGTGAAGGGGAAGTCCTGTGCGGTGATGACTGACGCCTCCGACACTTCCTACACTCACACTGTCGTCGTGAAGAACTGCGCTTTCTCGGTGAATTCACATAACTGGCTTTATCGTTGGCGCTCAGCTACAATCTCTTGACCAATTATATGAGCCAAAACAGTATTAGGACCCAGTACAAGGGTGCAAACAGCCACAGGTAGATGAGGTGGGTGGCTGGTGGTCGTGGTGGCAGGTGGTGGTGGGGGCAACAGAACGGCCCTGTGCTCTCTCACTGACACGCACTTCTCACCACTCATGAAGGTGGCTTGTAAGCCACTCTATGCCACAGGGATGGTGAAAAACACTCTTAGCATCCAACTGGGAGCACAAAGCGATACATGAAACAATACTTCAGAGGAACTTGCGTGGCTTACTTCTCTCTCTCAGCTGGGTTAGAAGCTGGGTTGGCTGACTGGCTTAACCCACGAGAATGGCTGACTGGAAGATGGGTAACGATGCACACAGCATGAAGGAGCAGGTGGATGACAGGAGACAGGCTGGATGGTAGGCTGAGGCAGGCTGACTAGCGTTCACTTCCACAGTCCGGCTTACTGACTGGCTTAATTGCAAAATCTGGGTCAACTCCTCGGAGATTGAAGCAATTAGCACACGAACTAAGCCAGGAAGCTTGAAAAACGGCTGCAACAGGCTTGCAGGCTGGAGTACACAGGGTGGTGGTGGGTGAGGGTAAGCAGCTAGCTACGGTTCACCTTTGACCTGCCGGCTCCCCACAAACAGTCTTCTAACGTCTTGAAATACCCTTAAATCCACGCTCCCACACCGCTGCCACCATTTGTCATGTGGGGTTCGAAACGCGGATTGGGTAAAAATACTCACGTAGGCTGGTAGTACGTATATTACGGATAGTGTGGGAAGCGCCAAACAGCCGTGACCTGCCTCCTTGCTCTCACTCGTAAGACTGACTAACCCCAGTACCCATATGTGAGGGGGTGTTTGAAGTACTGCTGTGGTCAGCAGCAATATGAATACAGACAGTGATTCACGCAGAGACGGTTGGTAGTGAGTCATCTACTGGTACACTGGTTACTGGTAACTGGTTACTAGGAACTGGTACTACTACTGAGATGAGCACCCCAGCCTGGCTTACTGGGAGGTGTGAGCACCCTGGCCTGGCTTACTGGGAGGTGTGAGCACCCCAGCCTGGCTTACTGGGAGGTGTGAGCACCGCAGCCTGGCTTACTGGGAGGTGTGAGCACCGCAGCCTGGCTTACTGGGAGGTGTGAGCACCGCAGCCTGGCTTACTGGGAGGTGTGAGCACCGCAGCCTGGCTTACTGGGAGGTGTGAGCACCCCAGCCTGGCTTACTGGGAGGTTTGAGCACATTAGCCTGGCTTACTGGGAGGTGTGAGCACCGCAGCCTGGCTTACTGGCAGGTGTGAGCACCTCGTGTGAGCACCGCAGCCTGGCTTACTGGGAGGTGTGAGCACCGCAGCCTGGCTTACTGGGAGGTGTGAGCACCCCGGCCTGGCTTACTGGGAGGTGTGAGCACCGCGGCCTGGCTTACTGGGAGGTGTGAGCACCGCAGCCTGGCTTACTGGGAGGTGTGAGCACCCCGGCCTGGCTTACTGGGAGGTGTGAGCACCGCAGCCTGGCTTACTGGGAGGTGTGAGCGCCCCGCCCTGGCTTACTGGGAGGTGTGAGCACCCCGGCCTGGCTTACTGGGAGGTGTGAGCACCGCAGCCTGGCTTACTGGGAGGTGTGAGCACCACGGCCTGGCTTACTGGGAGGTGTGAGCACCCCAGCCTGGCTTACTGGGAGGTGTGAGCACCCCGGCCTGGCTTACTGGGAGGTGTGAGCACCCCAGCCTGGCTTACTGGGAGGTGTGAGCACCCCAGCCTGGCTTACTGGGAGGTGTGAGCACCCCGGCCTGGCTTACTGGGAGGTGTGAGCACCCCGGCCTGGCTTACTGGGAGGTGTGAGCACCCCGGCCTGGCTTACAGGGAGGTGTGAGCACCGCAGCCTGGCTTACTGGGAGGTGTGAGCACCGCAGCCTGGCTTACTGGGAGGTGTGAGCACCGCAGCCTGGCTTACTGGGAGGTGTGAGCACCCCGGCCTGGCTTACTGGGAGGTGTGAGCACCCCGGCCTGGCTTACTGGGAGGTGTGAGCACCGCAGCCTGGCTTACTGGGAGGTGTGAGCAGCCAGACCTGGCTTACTGGGAGGTGTGAGCACCGCAGCCTGGCTTACTGGGAGGTGTGAGCGCCTAGTCCTGGCTTACTGGGAGGTGTGAGCACCCCGCTCTGGCTTACTGGGAGGTGTGAGCACCCCGGCCTGGCTTACTGGGAGGTGTGAGCACCCCGGTCTGGCTTACTGGGAGGTGTGAGCACCCCGGCCTGGCTTACTGGGAGGTGTGAGCACCCTTGCCTGGCTTACTGGGAGGTGTGAGCACCCCGACTGGCTTACTGGGAGGTGTGAGCACCCCAGCCTTCCTTACTGGGAGGTTTGAGCACATTAGCCTGGCTTACTGGGAGGTGTGAGCACCGCAGCCTGGCTTACTGGGAGGTGTGAGCACCGCAGCCTGGCTTACTGGGAGGTGTGAGCACCCCGGCCTGGCTTACTGGGAGGTGTGAGCACCCCGGTCTGGCTTACTGGGAGGTGTGAGCACCCCGGTCTGGCTTACTGGGAGGTGTGAGCACCCCGGTCTGGCTTACTGGGAGATGTGAGCACCCCGGCCTGGCTTACTGGGAGGTGTGAGCACCCCGGCCTGGCTTACTGGGAGGTGTGAGCACCCCGGCCTGGCTTACTGGGAGGTGTGAGCACCCCGGCCTGGCTTACTGGGAGGTGTGAGCACCCCGGCCTGGCTTACTGGGAGGTGTGAGCACCCCAGCCTGGCTTACTGGGAGGTGTGATCACCGCAGCCTGGCTTACTGGGAGGTGTGAGCACCGCAACCTGGCTTATTGGGAGGTGTGAGCACCGCAGCCTGGCTTACTGGGAGGTGTGAGCACCCCGGCCTGGCTTACTGGGAGGTGTGAGCATCCCGCCCTGGCTTACTGGGAGGTGTGAGCACCGCAGCCTGGCTTACTGGGAGGTGTGAGCAGCAAGACCTGGCTTACTGGGAGGTGTGAGCACCCCGGCCTGGCTTACTGGGAGGTGTGAGCACCCCAGCCTGGCTTACTGGGAGGTGTGAGCACCCCGGCCTGGCTTACTGGGAGGTGTGAGCACCCCAGCCTGGCTTACTGGGAGGTGTGAGCACCCCGGCCTGGCTTACTGGGAGGTGTGAACACCCCGGCCTGGCTTACTGGGAGGTGTGAGCTCCCCGGCGTGGCTTACTGGGAGGTGTGAGCACCCCGGCCTGGCTTACTGGGAGGTGTGAGCACCTCGGCATGACTACTGGGAGGTGTAAGCACCGCGGACTGGCTTACTGGGAGGTGTGAGCACCCCGGCCTGGCTTACTGGGAGGTGTGAGCAAACCGCCCTGGCTTACTGGGAGGTGTGAGTACCCCAGCCTGGCTTACTGGGTGGTGTTAGAACCCAGGTCTGGCTTACTGGGAGGTGTGAGCACCCCGGCCTGGCTTACTTAGTGTGAGCACCCCGGTCTGGCTACTGGGAGGTGTGAGCACCCCGGCTTGGCTTACTGGAACGTGTGAGCACCCCGGTCTGGCTTACTGGGAGGTGAGTACCCCGGCCTGGCTTACTTGGAGGTGTGAGCACCCCGGCCTGGCTTACTGGGAGGTGTGAGCACCCCGGCCTGGCTTACTGGGAGGTGTGAGCACCCCGGTCTGGCTTACTGGGAGGTGTGAGCACCCCGGCCTGGCTTACTGGGAGGTGTGAGCACCCCTGCCTGGCTTACTGGGAGGTGTGAGCACCCCGGCCTGGCTTACTGGGAGGTGTGAGCACCGCAGCCTAGCTTACTGGGAGGTGTGAGCACCGCAGACTTGCTTACTGGGAGGTGTGAGCACCGCAGCCAGGCTTACTGGGAGGTGTGAGCACCGCAGCCTGGCTTACTGGGAGGTGTGAGCACCCCGGCCTGGCTTACTGGGAGGTGTGAGCACCCCTTACTGGGAGGTGTGAACCTGGCTTACTGGGAGGTGTGAGCACCCCGGCCTGGCTTACTGGGAGGTGTGAGCACCCCGGCCTGGCTTACTGGGAGGTGTGAGCACCCCGGCCTGGCTTACTGGGAGGTGTGAGCACCCCGGCCTGGCTTACTGGGAGGTGTGAGCACCCCGCTCTGGCTTACTGGGAGGTGTGAGCACCCCGGCTTGGCTTACTGGGATTTGTGAGCACCCTGACTTGGCTTACTGGGAGGTGTGAGCACCCCGGCTTGGCTTACTGGGAGGTGTGAGCACCGCAGCCTGGCTTACTGGGAGGTGTGAGCACCCCTCCCTGGCTTACTGGGAGGTGTGAGCACCCCGCCCTGGCTTACTGGGAGGTGTGAGCATCCCGGCCTGGCTTACTGGGAGGTGTGAGCACCCCGGCCTGGCTTACTGGGAGGTGTGAGCACCCCGGCCTGGCTTACTGGGAGGTGTGAGCACCCCAGCCTGGCTTACTGGGAGGTGTGAGCACCCCGGCCTGGCTTACTGGGAGGTGTGAGCACCCCGGCCTGGCTTACTGGGAGGTGTGAGCACCCCGGCCTGGCTTACTGGGAGGTGTGAACACCCCGGTATGGCTTACTGGGAGATGTGAGCACCCCGGCCTGGCTTACTGGGAGGTGTGAGCACCCCGGCCTGGCTTACTGGGAGGTGTGAGCACCCCGGCCTGGCTTACTGGGAGGTGTGAGCACCCCAGCCTGGCTTACTGGGAGGTGTGAGCACCCAGCCTGGCTTACTGGGAGGTGTGAGCACCGCAGCCTGGCTTACTGGGAGGTGTGAGCACCCCGGCTTGGCTTACTGGGAGGTGTGAGCACCCCGACTTGGCTTACTGGGAGGTGTGAGCACCCCGGCTTGGCTTACTGGGAGGTGTGAGCACCGCTGCCTGGCTTACTGGGAGGTGTGAGCACCTCGGCATGACTACTGGGAGGTGTGAGCACCTCGGCCTGACTTACTGGGAGGTGTGAGCAAACCGCCCTGGCTTACTGGGAGGTGTGAGTACTCCAGCCTGGCTTACTGGGTGGTGTTAGAACCCATGTCTGGCTTACTGGGAGGTGTGAACACCTCGGCATGGCTTACTGGGATGTGTGAGCACCCAGACCTGGCTGACTGAGAGGTGTGAGCACCTCGGCCTGGCTTATTGGGAGGTGTGAGCACCCCGGCCTGGCTTACTGGGAGGTGTGAGCACCCCTGCCTGGCTGACTGGGAGGTGAGTACCCCGGCCTGGCTTATTGGGAGGTGTGAGCACCTCGGCCTGGCTTACTGGGAGGTGTGAGCACCCCTGCCTGGCTGACTGGGAGGTGTGAGCACCCCTGCCTGGCTTACTGGGAGGTGTGAGCACCCCGGTCTGGCTTACTGGGAGGTGTGAGCACCCCGGTCTGGCTTACTGGGTGGTGTTAGAACCAGGTCTGGCTTACTGGGAGGTGTGAGCACCTCGGCATGGCTTACTGGGAGGTGTGAGCACCCAGACCTGGCTGACTGGGAGTTGTGAGCACCTCGGCCTGGCTTATTGGGAGGTGCGAGCACCCCGGCCTGGCTTACTGGGAGGTGTGAGCACCCCGGCCTGGCTTACTGGGAGGTGTGAGCACCCCGGCCTGGACTACTGGTAGGTTTGAGCCCCCCGGCCTGGCTTAGTTTCTGTGAGGTTTGAGCGCCCGGGCCCGACTTCGTTACTGGGAGGTGTGAACACCCCGGCCTGGCTTACTGGGAGGTGTGAACACCCCGGCCTTTCTTACTGGTAGGTGTGAGCACCCCGGCCTGGCTTATTGGTAGGTGTGAGCATCCCGCCCTGGCTTCGTTACTGGTAGGTGTGAACACCCCGGCCTGGCTTACAGTTCCCAAGTTATGATCGTTCTGCAACGAAGAGGACAACTGGAATCTACCTCTCCATGAATTCCAGAAGGTTAGTTTTAGCGATGAAGTGAAATAGAAAATATTGACAATGAACGAAGGTCATGTTCTCCTCAATGTTACAGTGAATGTTCATCTGGCAAATGAGCCTTAATACAACACACAAGCTCTTTTGTGGAGTTCCAGCGCCGATTTGATGTTATGATGGAAAATATAAATAATTCTAGGCACTGCCCAACACCGTGTCTGTGATCACTGGAGACCAGCCAGTGTATGTGATCACTGGAGACCAGCCAGTGTATGTGATCACTGGAGACCAGCCAGTGTATGTGATCACTGGAGACCAGCCAGTGTATGTGATCACTGGAGACCAGCCAGTGTATGTGATCACTGGAGACCAGCCAGTGAATGCAGTCATGATAAAAACTCAGTGGGCTGACCATCAGATAGCCGATAATGTAGTCTTAATGTCAGGATGATTTCATTAAGGAAAAACAAGCTTTAATATCTCTTGGTGCTCTCCTACATGGCTCTGGTTGGTCATCAGTCAATGCTGAAACTGGTAAAAAAAAAAAATCCAGGAACTGCCGATGCCTTTCGAAAATCAACACGTGTAACCAAAGTAAGGTATAAACATATTAACCAAAGCTGATATTGGAAAAATGAGCTTCTTTCATGGCAGCTGCTCCAACTTTCACCCTCTGGACAATGCTTATTAAGTTCCAATCAATCATGTTGTCTTACATTCAATCCCAAAGGGAAATGAGCTCTTCTTTACATCTGGACATCTTGTAATTCCTTGTTCCTTTATTTTCTCCTCCAGTCACAGCAAATATGCTCGCTGGGATTCTGTCCATCTCCAAGATCATCAACAATCGTCAGAACAACAACAAGGTCTTCAAGCATGGGAGTATTGAAGTGAAACAATCAAAGATGTGATTTTCAGCGGTTGCCATAAACCAAAGTGTGCAAGAAAGGTATAAAATACCGACAATATGAAAGTTAAGACACATGTGCAACATCTGGATATCTTTATAGTAGACGTTTCGCCATCCAGTGGCTTTATCAATACAGATTCTAGGACATAATAGGAAGACAGTAGAACTATATACAAAAGATGACGTAATCAGTCCCTCGGCCTTGGAGTTAGTGTTCACAGCACGATGCTGTGAACACCAAGGCCGAGGGACTGATTACCTCATCTTTTGTATATAGTTCTACTGTCTTCCTAATATGTCCTAGAATCTGTATTGATAAAGCCACTGGATGGCGAAACGTCTACAATAAAGATATCCAGATGTTGCACATGTGTCTTAACTTTCAGAAACCAAAGTCATGAACAACTAAACAAAACACCGAAGGGTTCTGGAGGAGTGATTGTACTAACACGAGATCCAGCATCTCTTTGTAAATGGACTCTCCTGACTACTAGTAAGTCAGTTGCTACACGACTTCGTGGGGAGAAAGGGGAAAAATACAAGAGACTACCTTTCTCACTGACGTCCCTAGTAAATTCCTAGATTAGTCAGGAATTTTGAAAAGCGAGGACAAGAGCACTACGACAGATTTGTAAAAGATGTCTTACCCGGAGTATACCTGGAGGGGTTTTCAGGGGTCAATGCCCCCACGACCCGGTCCATGACCAGACCTCGCAGTGGATCAGGGCCTGATCAACCAGGCTGTCACTGCTGGCCGCACGTAAACCGACGTACTACGAACCACAGCCCGGCTCGTCAGGCATTGACTTTAAGTACCTTTCGAGCTCCCTCTTGAATACTGCCAGTGGTTTATTGGTAATTCCCCTCATGTATGCCGGAAGGCAGTTGAACAGTCTTGGGCCCTTGACACTTATTGTGTTGTCTCTTAGCGTACTCGCGGCGCCCCTGCTTTTAGTTTAATATGTTTATTATGCACCCCATACCCATCCTGTGGGCGGTAGTCAAAAGATTACAGAGGTACATAATGGGTCCAGGGACTGGGCCTCAAAGTTTTGATAGCTGAGCAAGTTACAGAGGTAATGAATTCACAATTTACAAAGGTAATGAACTCACAATTTACAAAGGTAATGAACTGCAGGTAAGAAGTTATAGATCCATCTACAAACTTTTCCTGTTACTCCTTTATCATGCATTTTGTGTGCTATTACGCTATGATCACACCTGTCGAAGGCTTTCGTAAAGTCTGTGTATTATACATCTGCATTATGTTTATCCTGCAGTGCATCCAGTGGTCCAGTAATTGTGAGAGGCAGGAGCGACCTGCTCTAAACCGTGCTGCCCTGGGTTGTGCAATTGATGGGTATCTAAGTGGGTGGTGATCTTGCTTCTTAGCACCCTTTTAAAGATTTTTACGATGTGGGATGTTAGCGCTATCGGTCTGTAATTCTTTGCAATTGCTTTATTGCCACCTTTGTGGAGTGGGGCTATGTCCGTTGTTTTTAGTGACTGGGATAGCCCCTGTGTCTATGCTCCCTCTCCATAGAATATTTAAGGTACGTGAAAGAGGTTTCTTGCAGTTCTTGATGAACACATGAGTTAAACAAGTCTGGACCTTGGGCAGAGTGCATGACCATGTCATTAATTGTTTTTCAAAGTCCTGTCCTATTAGAATTATATTAGAAGTTCTTGAATTATCCAATTCTCGAGTCTTGGTCATAAAAAAATAATTTACATTGTCGATCCTTAGTCTGATTAATGGCTCACTAAACACTAAACTTCAGTATCTTACTCATTTCTTTGCAGTCATTTAAGTCCCCTCTCCCCCAAGCAGGTGTCCAATATTGGATGTAGTTTTTGCCCTAGATTTGGCATAAGAAAAGAAGTATTCTAGTTTTTTTTTAATGCCATTTATGGCTTTACGTTCTTCCTGTGTCTCTTGGCTCTTGTATGATTCTTTAAGCTTAAGTTTGATATTATCTATTTCTCTTGCCAGTGCCTCATCTCGTGTTTCAGATACACTGCCCCTTTCAGCAGCTCTGTGATTCTTTGCCTTCGCCTTGAGTATACTCCATGTGCCAAAGAGTTAATTCTTTACAGGCAAAAGTTTCTGGATCTGTGTTGTTTATGATATCTCAGTTTAAATCATTTAGAATGTGGTTGATTAAATCCCACTGTATGTTTTCGTTATTGAATTTGAAGTTGGTGAACCTTCATAACTGATGTCATTTGGCTGGTCAGGAGCCCCGTGCAAACATCTCTGTACTTATTTTATGTTGTGATGTGAGTGTATTGACTTTGATACTGTTATATTTCGTATCAGATCATCATTATTAGCGAAGATGAGATCAAATATATTTTCCAGTCATGTTGGTTCCACTGTTCGCTGGCTTAAGACGAATTTATTACAGAGATTTAATGCTCATGTGTATGTGAATTTCCATCTGAGTTGCCTCCTGTGGCTACCTCAGCTAAAACGTTATTTGCTACATTCCTTCAATTTTAAGTTTCTTAAGTTGAAACTAACCAGCAGCAAGATGTTCGGGGCTGCTGATGCCAGATTTTCCAAACATTGACAAATTTTCAAAAGCTGTTCCTGGAATTGTTGGAAAGTTGCATCAGGAACCTTGTATACAGTCACAACCTTGTACACAGTCACAACCTTGTATACAGTCACAACCTTGTATACAGTCACAACCTTGTATACAGTCACAACCTTGTATACAGTCACAACCTTGTATACAGTCACAACCTTGTATACAGTCACAACCTTGTATACAGTCACAACCTTGTATACAGTCACAACCTTGTATACAGTCACAACCTTGTATACAGTCACAACCTTGTATACAGTCACAACCTTTTATACAGTCACAACCTTGTATACAGTCACAACCTTGTATACAGTCACAACCTTGTATACAGTCACAACCTTGTATACAGTCACAACCTTTTATACAGTCACAACCTTGTATACAGTCACAACCTTTTATACAGTCACAACCTTGTATACAGTCACAACCTTGTATACAGTCACAACCTTGTATACAGTCACAACCTTGTATACAGTCACAACCTTTTATACAGTCACAACCTTGTATACAGTCACAACCTTGTATACAGTCACAACCTTGTATACAGTCACAACCTTGTACACAGTGACAACCTTGTACACAGTCACAACCTTGTATACAGTCACAACCTTGTATACAGTCACAACCTTGTATACAGTCACAACCTTGTATACAGTCACAACCTTGTATACAGTCACAACCTTGTATACAGTCACAACCTTGTACACAGTCACAACCTTGTATACAGTCACAACCTTGTATACAGTCACAACCTTGTATACAGTCACAACCTTGTATACAGTCACAACCTTGTATACAGTCACAACCTTGTACACAGTGACAACCTTGTACACAGTCACAACCTTGTATACAGTCACAACCTTGTATACAGTCACAACCTTGTATACAGTCACAACCTTGTATACAGTCACAACCTTGTATACAGTCACAACCTTGTACACAGTGACAACCTTGTACACAGTCACAACCTTGTATACAGTCACAACCTTGTATACAGTCACAACCTTGTACACAGTCACAACCTTGTACACAGTCACAACCTTGTATACAGTCACAACCTTGTATACAGTCACAACCTTGTATACAGTCACAACCTTGTATACAGTCACAACCTTGTATACAGTCACAACCTTGTATACAGTCACAACCTTGTACACAGTCACAACCTTGTATACAGTCACAACCTTGTATACAGTCACAACCTTGTATACAGTCACAACCTTGTATACAGTCACAACCTTGTATACAGTCACAACCTTGTATGCAGTCACAACCTTGTATACAGTCACAACCTTTTATACAGTCACAACCTTGTATACAGTCACAACCTTGTATACAGTCACAACCTTGTATACAGTCACAACCTTGTATACAGTCACAACCTTTTATACAGTCACAACCTTGTATACAGTCACAACCTTGTATACAGTCACAACCTTGTATACAGTCACAACCTTGTACACAGTGACAACCTTGTACACAGTCACAACCTTGTATACAGTCACAACCTTGTATACAGTCACAACCTTGTATACAGTCACAACCTTGTACACAGTCACAACCTTGTATACAGTCACAACCTTGTATACAGTCACAACCTTGTATACAGTCACAACCTTGTACACAGTCACAACCTTGTATACAGTCACAACCTTGTATACAGTCACAACCTTGTATACAGTCACAACCTTGTATACAGTCACAACCTTGTATACAGTCACAACCTTGTATGCAGTCACAACCTTGTATGCAGTCACAACCTTGTATACAGTCACAACCTTGTATACAGTCACAACCTTGTATACAGTCACAACCTTGTATACAGTCACAACCTTGTATACAGTCACAGCCTTGTACACAGTCACAACCTTGTATACAGTCACAACCTTGTATACAGTCACAACCTTGTATACAGTCACAACCTTGTATACAGTCACAACCTTGTACACAGTCACAACCTTGTACACAGTCACAACCTTGTATACACTCACAACCTTGTATACAGTCACAACCTTGTATACAGTCACAACCTTGTATACAGTCACAACCTTGTACACAGTCACAACCTTGTATACAGTCACAACCTTGTATACAGTCATAACCTTGTATACAGTCACAACCTTGTATACAGTCACAACCTTGTACACAGTCACCACCTTGTATACAGTCACAACCTTGTACACAGTCACAACCTTGTATACAGTCACAACCTTGTACACAGTCACAACCTTGTACACAGTCACAACCTTGTATACAGTCACAACCTTGTACACAGTCACAACCTTGTACACAGTCACAACCTTGTACACAGTCACAACCTTGTATACAGTCACAACCTTGTACACAGTCACAACCTTGTACACAGTCACAACCTTGTATACAGTCACAACCTTGTATACAGTCACAACCTTGTACACAGTCACAACCTTGTACACAGTCACAACCTTGTATACACTCACAACCTTGTACACAGTCACAACCTTGTACACAGTCACAACCTTGTATGCAGTCACAACCTTGTATACAGTCACAACCTTGTATACAGTCACAACCTTGTACACAGTCACAACCTTGTATACAGTCACAACCTTGTATACAGTCACAACCTTGTATACAGTCACAACCTTGTACACAGTCACAGCCTTGTATACAGTCACAACCTTGTATACAGTCACAACCTTGTATACAGTCACAACCTTGTATACAGTCACAACCTTGTATACAGTCACAACCTTGTACACAGTCACAACCTTGTACACAGTCACAACCTTGTATACAGTCACAACCTTGTATACAGTCACAACCTTGTACACAGTCACAACCTTGTATACAGTCACAACCTTGTATACAGTCACAACCTTGTATACAGTCACAACCTTGTATACAGTCACAACCTTGTATACAGTCACAACCTTGTATACAGTCACAACCTTGTATACAGTCACAACCTTGTATACAGTCACAACCTTGTACACAGTCACAACCTTGTATACAGTCACAACCTTGTATACAGTCACAACCTTGTATACAGTCACAACCTTGTACACAGTCACAACCTTGTATACAGTCACAACCTTGTATACAGTCACAACCTTGTACACAGTCACAACCTTGTACACAGTCACAACCTTGTATACAGTCACAACCTTGTATACAGTCACAACCTTGTATACAGTCACAACCTTGTATACAGTCACAACCTTGTATACAGTCACAACCTTGTATACAGTCACAACCTTGTATACAGTCACAACCTTGTATACAGTCACAACCTTGTATACAGTCACAACCTTGTATACAGTCACAACCTTGTATACAGTCACAACCTTGTACACAGTCACAACCTTGTACACAGTCACAACCTTGTACACAGTCACAACCTTGTATACAGTCACAACCTTGTATACAGTCACAACCTTGTATACAGTCACAACCTTGTACACAGTCACAACCTTGTATACAGTCACAACCTTGTATACAGTCACAACCTTGTATACAGTCACAACCTTGTATACAGTCACAACCTTGTATACAGTCACAACCTTGTATACAGTCACAACCTTGTATACAGTCACAACCTTGTATACAGTCACAACCTTGTACACAGTCACAACCTTGTACACAGTCACAACCTTGTGCACAGTCACAACCTTGTACACAGTCACAACCTTGTATACAGTCACAACCTTGTATACAGTCACAACCTTGTATACAGTCACAACCTTGTATACAGTCACAACCTTGTATACAGTCACAACCTTGTATACAGTCACAACCTTGTATACAGTCACAACCTTGTACACAGTCACAACCTTGTACACAGTCACAACCTTGTACACAGTCACAACCTTGTATACAGTCACAACCTTGTATACAGTCACAACCTTGTATACAGTCACAACCTTGTACACAGTCACAACCTTGTATACAGTCACAACCTTGTATACAGTCACAACCTTGTATACAGTCACAACCTTGTATACAGTCACAACCTTGTATACAGTCACAACCTTGTATACAGTCACAACCTTGTATACAGTCACAACCTTGTATACAGTCACAACCTTGTATACAGTCACAACCTTGTATACAGTCACAACCTTGTACACAGTCACAACCTTGTACACAGTCACAACCTTGTACACAGTCACAACCTTGTATACAGTCACAACCTTGTATACAGTCACAACCTTGTATACAGTCACAACCTTGTATACAGTCACAACCTTGTATACAGTCACAACCTTGTATACAGTCACAACCTTGTATACAGTCACAACCTTGTATACAGTCACAACCTTGTATACAGTCACAACCTTGTATACAGTCACAACCTTGTATACAGTCACAACCTTGTACACAGTCACAACCTTGTACACAGTCACAACCTTGTACACAGTCACAACCTTGTATACAGTCACAACCTTGTATACAGTCACAACCTTGTATACAGTCACAACCTTGTATACAGTCACAACCTTGTATACAGTCACAACCTTGTATACAGTCACAACCTTGTATACAGTCACAACCTTGTATACAGTCACAACCTTGTATACAGTCACAACCTTGTATACAGTCACAACCTTGTATACAGTCACAACCTTGTATACAGTCACAACCTTGTACACAGTCACAACCTTGTATACAGTCACAACCTTGTATACAGTCACAACCTTGTACACAGTCACAACCTTGTATACAGTCACAACCTTGTATACAGTCACAACCTTGTATACAGTCACAACCTTGTATACAGTCACAACCTTGTACACAGTCACAACCTTGTATACAGTCACAACCTTGTATACAGTCACAACCTTGTACACAGTCACAACCTTGTATACAGTCACAACCTTGTATACAGTCACAACCTTGTATACAGTCACAACCTTGTATACAGTCACAACCTTGTATACAGTCACAACCTTGTATACAGTCACAACCTTGTATACAGTCACAACCTTGTACACAGTCACAACCTTGTACACAGTCACAACCTTGTATACAGTCACAACCTTGTATACAGTCACAACCTTGTACACAGTCACAACCTTGTATACAGTCACAGTGACAAGGTTTCGATTTTCAGTCCTTACTGCCAAAACTTCAACTTCATCCTGTTGCTTAGTAATTCTGAGCAAATGAGACACTGACATACAGGCCAAACACTCAACCCCCCCACCTCCACCCCCACGCCCCCCCACGCCCCCCCACGCCCCCCCACGCCCCCCCACGCCCCCCACGCCCCCGACTCCTTGTTGCCTGCTTTTTCTAATTATAAAGAACTTTTTCCTCTTTTTTTTTTAGTAAGAACAATACAACGCAAAAACAAAAATCAGTTCTCCAAGAACTCCAGTTTTCTCTTGGCACAAATTTGTTTGTTAAGATAACTATAAAAGTGAGTCCATCATAGTTTCATAGATCTATGACCAGGTAGACCACTGGAACCAAAAGAGATTTATTTTGCCACATTCCTGATCGATTGTATATATATATATATATATATATATATATATATATATATATATATATATATATATATATATATATATATATATATATATATATATGCGTGTGCGTGTGCAGGACAAGCCACGGGGGGGGGGAATCTTTAGCTCAAGTACTTTCACAATTCTCAGTGCATCAAGAGCTGTGCAATGTTGCAAAGGCAACAACGGGAGAAGTAGGGCATGTTTTCAGAGTATGGTAGTGTGGCTGCCTCCACACTACCATACTCTGAAAACTTACCCTACTTCTCCTATTGTTGCCTTTGCAACATTGCACAGCTCCTGATGATACACTGAAAAGTGTGAAAGTACTTGAGCTAAAGATTCCCCCCCCCCCCGTGGCTTGTCCTGCATTGTTAAGATCGCCTGTCTGCGATTGTTTTGCATATATATAAATATATATATATATATATATATATATATATATATATATATATATATATATATATATATATATATATATATATATATATATATATATATATATATGTCGTGCCGAATATGTAAAACTGGTCAATTAGCAAGAACTCATTTAAAATTAAGTCCTTTCTGAAATTTTCTCTTATACGTTTAAAGATATATTTTTTTTCATTAATGTTGATGTAAAAATTTATAATTTTGCACCAAAAGGAACTTAGAAAACTTACCTAACCTTATTATAACAAGAACAATTTATTTTAGCCTAACCCAACTAAATATATTTTAGATTTGTTTACAATAATTTAATACTAAACAAACACAGTGAAATATATTTTTTCGTTAGGTTCAGAATGATTTTGGCGAAATTATTGCATACACAAATTTTCACTTGTCCTATATGGCAAGATGAGCCTTGCTATTTAAGCCAAGATCGCAAGTTCTGCCTATTCGGCACGATACATATATATATATATATATATATATATATATATATATATATATATATATATATATATATATATATATATATATATATATATATATATATATATATTTGTCGTGTCGAATAGCTAAAAGTAGCGATTTTGGATTAAATAGCAAAACTCTTCTTGCCGATTAAGGCAAGCGAAAATTTGTGTATGCAATAATTTCGCAAAATAATCACTCTGAACCTAACGAAAAAAAACTATATTTCATTGTGTTTGTTTATTAAATTATTGGTCGGTGGTCACGTGTGGTCATACCTGTCCTGAGCGTGGGGTGATACCTACCACCATGGCTTGTTGTAGTGTTTTAGAATCTCAGGTTAAAGAGTTGAAGAAGGAGGTTCTACTTCTTCAGGAGGAAAATAGGAGGCTGAAGATTTGCCTAGATGAGTTTGAGAGTGAGTGTGAAATAGTTGTTGCTGGTAAGGAGGAAATGCTTACCAGCAGTGAGAGTGGCAGCTGCTTTAAGTGGCAAGTGGATCACAGTTCAGGAAGAAGGAAGATAAGGAGAGTTAATAAAGAAGATGTGAAGGTAGGAAATCGATTCTTTGTTCTCCAAAACGAGCATACTTCAGTGGTTAGTGAGGTTAAAGGTACCTCTGACTCCCCTGCTAATCAAGGTAGGAATATTCTGATTGTGGGAGACTCTCAGGTTAGATATATGGACCGAGCTTTTTGTAACAGAGATAGAAAAGTCAGAGAGGTGTCTCCCAGGAGCTGGTGTTGGTGACATAGTCAATAGGTTGGATATTATGTCAGGTAATGGGAACAAGCCCATTATCTGTCTTAGCGCTGGTGGAAATGACACTGGGAAGGACAGGAGACAGGAGCTATTGGATAAGTACAGGTCAGCCATAGAAGTAGTCAGGTCTAAGGGAAGCATCCCTATCATATGTAGCATCTTGCCAAGAAGGGGAGTGGGCAATGAATGGATGTCTAGGGCAATTGGTATAAATTGCTGGCTAGACAGGTACCGCAAGGAACTTGCAATCCCACTCATTGATAACTGGGACCTATTCTTTGGCAAACGTGATGTGTATGCAAGGGATGGGGTTCATGTCTCTGGGGATGGAGTGGTTGCATTAGCCAATTCAATTGAGGTGGGTCATTGATGACTTGTCTAGGACTTTAAACTGATTGATTATAGAGGTATGGGTGTTTGTGGGAAACAATCAGGCTGCAGCATTATTGTTGGAAACAGCAGTTATTACCAGGATACCTCAGGGATATGTTTAAAAGACAATATTCAAAATAAAGTTTCTAATAAAGACAAAGCAACTGATCAACAGACAAAGATAGATAGTAGAGGGCAACAAGTGACTAGCTCCCTTAAGGTTTACTATATAAATAGTAGGAGTCTAAGAAATAAGATAGATGAGCTAAGATTACTCACAAGTGCAGGTAATATAGATATTATTGCTATAACAGAGACCTGGTTCAACTTGAAGGATAGAGAAATGCCTTCTGAATGCAGCATAAAGGGTTATAAACTATTCTACACTGATAAGATCAACAGGAAGGGTGGTGGAGTGGTGATGTACGTCGGAGATAATTTAACTTGTTGTGTTAGACATGATATAAGAATAGAAACATCGGACACAGAATCTGTTTGGCTACAGTTTCTCGAGGGGTATGAAAAATTAATTTTGGGTGTGATTTATAGGCTCCCAAACCTTGACAGGGAGTGCAGTAAGCTATTATGGGACGAAATTCATAAGACATCTAGATAAGAAAATGTTGTGTTAATGGGGGATTTTAACTTGAGACAAATTAATTGGAAACATTTGACAGGAAATGTTGCGTCTAGTGACTTTCTTGATACAGTTCAGGATTGCTTTTTAAAACAGTTTGTGACAGAACCAACTAGAGGAAACAATCTGCTTGACTTGGTTCTTGCCAACAAAGATTCACTAATTAATAATCTTGAGGTTAATGATGAGATCGGGGAAAGTGATCACAAATCACTTAGTTTTAATATATTTTGGAATTACCCAGTAAACTGCAGTCAAGTCTCTGTCCCAAACTTTCGATTGGCTAATTCCCTGCAACTGGAAAATTACCTGTGTGGGGTAAATTGGGATGATCTGACTATGGGTCAGGTAGCTGGTGTTGGTTGCCAATATGACGTTTTCCAGAGCATAGATCTAGCTGCCCAGTCAACTTTTGTTCCGTGTAGGGAAATTAGATCTAACAAAAATTATCCCAAATGGATGAACAATACATTAAAACATCTCATTGGTCAAAAGAGAGGCATATATAGGCGTATCAAAAGAGGGGATGGGCAGTTAAGAAATCAGTATATTCAATTAAAGAAATAAAAAAAAGAAGGAATAAGAAAAGCAAAAAGGGATTATGCGGCTAAGGTTGGAAGGGATTCGAAGACAAACCCAAAAGGGTTCTTTCGGGTATACAGAAGTAAGATTAGGGACAAGATAGGCCCACTTAAGAGTAGCTCTGGTCAGATCACTGACAGTGATAAGGATATGTGTGTGAACTTTTCAATACTTACTTCCTTCCAGTTTTTACTTAGGAAAATACTAGTGAAATTCCAGAAATAATAAAGTATGTAGAACAGGACGATAATAAACTAAGCACGATTGCAGTAACTAGTGACATGGTCCTCAGACAAATAGAGAAATTAAAACCTATCAAATCCCCAGGCCCTGATGAATTGTTTGCAAGGGTTTTAAAAGGAATGTAAAGAGGAACTTTGTAAACCTTTGACTAATCTTTTCAACATATCACTACAAACTGGCATAGTGCCTGATAAGTGGAAAATGGCAAATGTAATACCTATTTACAAGGCTGGTGACAGGTCCTTGGCTTCGAACTATAGACCAATAAGCCTTACCTCCATAGAGGGTAAATTTATGGAATCAATAATTACTACTGCAATTATTGATTCCCTAAATTGTAGCCATCTTGTAAGGTATAAGCAGATTAATGAATCTCAGCATGGCTTTACAAAGGGGCGTTCCTGTCTTACGAATTTCCTAACTTTCTTCACTAAGGTATTTGAGGAAGTAGATAATGGTATTGAGTATGATATTGTGTATATAGACTTCAGTAAGGCTTTCGATAGAGTTCTACATCAGAGGCTATTGAGAAAACTTAAGGCACACGGAACAGGAGAAATATTTTCCTGGGTAGAGGCATGGTTGACGAATAGACAGCAGTTTGCATAAATGGGGAGAAATCAGAATGGGGGCAAGTCACAAGCGGTGTTCCACAGGGGTCACTGTTCGGCCCCTTGTTGTTCACAATTTATATAAACGACATAGATGAGGGAATAAATAGCGACATAAGCAAATTTGCTGATGTCACCAAAACAGGCCGTCCAAATCATTCTAATGACATTAGAGCACTCCAGGATGATTTGAATAAACTGATGCAGTGGTCGGAGAAGTGGCAGATGCAATTATAATATAGACAAATGCAAAGCTCTAAATGTTGGACAGGAAAATAACCATGCCACATATAAACTAAATAATGTAGATCTTAATATTACTAATTGCGAAAAGGATTTAGGAGTTCTGGTTAGCAGTAATCTAAAACCAAGACAACAGTGCATTAATGTTTGCAATAAAGCTAACAGAATCCTTGGCTTCATAGCAAGAAGTATAAATAGGAAAAATCCTCAGGTTGTTCTTCAACTCTGTATATCTTTGGTTAGGCCTCATTTAGATTATGCTGTGCAGTTTTGGTCACCGTATTATAGAAGGGATATAAATGCACTAGAAAACGTACAAAGGAGGATGACAAAGTTGATCCCATGTATCAGAAATCTTCCCTATGAGGATAGACTGAGGACCCTGAATCTGCACTCTCTAGAAAGCCATAGAATTAGGGGGGATATGATTGAGGTATATAAATGGAAAACAGGAATTAATAAAGGGGATGTAAATAGCGTGCTGAAAATATCTAACACAGATAGGACTCGCAGCAATGGTTTTAAAGCAGAAAAATTCAGATTCAGGAAGGATATAGGAAAGCACTGGTTTGGTAATAGAGTTGTGGATGAGTGGAACAAACTCCCGAGTACCGTGATAGAAGCAGTGGGCCTATTTTGTTCCTAATTTTACTTCTATATACCTGAAAGAAACCTTAGTCTTCGATTCCCTTGTGACTTTAGCCTCATTATCCCTTTTAGCTTTTCTTATTCCCTTTTTCATTTCTCTCTTTCATTTAATATATTGCTTTCTTAACTGTCCCTCTCCTCTTTTGATATGCCTATATATGCCTCTCTTTTGACCAATGAAATGTTTTAATCTAGTGTTTATCCGTCTGGGATCATTTTTGGTTGATCTAATTTCCCTACTTGGAACATAACTTGTCTATACAGCTAGAACATTGCTCTGAAAAACGCCAAATTGACAAACAACACCATCTACCTGACCCATAGTCAGGTCGTTCCAATTTAGCCCACTCGGGTAATTTGTCAGCCCCATGAAATCGGCCAAGTGGAAGTCTGGGACAGAGACTGTCAGTCATTCCACCATGCTGTCAAACATTCCAATATAATGTCAAGTACACCACTATAATGTTAAGTATTCCACTATTATGTCAAGCATTCCATTATAATTTGTTAAACATTCCACTATACAGTTATTCCACTATACAGTTAGTCATTCCACTATACAGTTATTCCACTATACAGTTAGTCATTCCACTATACAGTTATTCCACTATACAGTTAGTCATTCCACTATACAGTTAAACATTCCACTACACCGTTACTCATTCCAGTATACCGTTGGTGAGGCGGTTGTGTTGACCGCAGGAGAGTGGGGGACACCACGTGGTGGCCTGCAAGAGGTATACCACCGTCCACGAGGTATATTGACTTACCTCCGGCCAGACAGGAAGTTGTTACACCAGTGAGTATATACACCGAGAGGTGAATATCATTTTGAGTGTATATACGCTTAACGGTGTATATCTCTATGTGTATATACACACAATGAGTCTAATTCTCCCGTAATACACAACTGTTTACACACACGGAGCCAGGAGCTGAGACTCGACCGCTGCAATCAAAAATAAGTAAACACACACACACACACACACACACACACACACACACACACACACACACACACACACACACATACACACACACACACACACACACACACACACACCAGGCCAGGAACTGTGACTTGACCACTGCAAACACAAATTAGTACGTAAAGAAACTAGAGAATGTGCAAAGATTTGCAACAAGAGTAGTTCCAGAGCTAAGAGGTATGTTTTACGAGGAGAGGTTAAGGGAAATCTACCTGACGACACTGGAGGACAGGAGAGATAGGGGGGACATGATAACGACATATAAAATACTGAGAGGAATTGACAAGGTGGACAAAGACAGAATGTTCCAGAGATGGGACACAGCAACAAGGGGACACGGTTGGAAATTGAAGACACAGATGAATCACAGGAATGTTAGGAAGTATTTCTTCAGTCACAGAGTACTCAGGAAGTGGAATAGTTTAGGAAGCGATGTAGTGGAGGCAGGATCCATACAAAGCTTTAAGCAGAGGTATGATCAAACTCATGGTTCAGGGAGAGTGACCTAGTAGCGACTAGTAAAGAGGCGGGGGCAGGAGCTATGACTTGACCCCTGCAACCACAACTAGGTGAGTACAACTAGGTGAATACAACTAGGTGAGTACAACTAGGTGAGTACAACTAGGTGAGTACAACTAGGTGAGTACAACTAGGTGAGTACAACTAGGTGAGTACAACTAGGTGAGTACACAGGTGACGTAGTGGAGGCAGGAGCCATACAAAGTTTTAAGACGAAGTTTGATAAAGCTCATGAAGCGGGGAGAGAGAGGATCTAGTAGCACTCAGTGAAGAGGCGGGGCCAGGAGCTATGACTCGACCCCTGCAACCACAAATAGATGAGTACAGGTGGATACACTACAATCATAGCTACGGCTCTAACTTATAACAGGTGGATACAATACGAACATGATGCATTAGTGACCTTCAGGGCTCAGGTCAGGGCTCCACTAGTGACCTTCAGGGCTCAGGTCAGGGCTCCACTAGTGAACTTCAGGGCTCAGGTCAGGGCTCAGGTCAGGGCTCAGGCCAAGGCTCCACTAGGGACCTTCAGTGCTCAGGTCAGGGCTCCACTAGTGACCTTCAGGGCTCAGGTCAGGGCTCCACTAGTGACCTTCAGGGCTCAGGTCAGGGCTCAGGTCAGGGCTCAGGCCAAGGCTCCACTAGGGACCTTCAGCGCTCAGGTCAGGACTCCACTAGTGACCTTCAGGGCTCAGGTCAGAGCTCCACTAGTGACCTTCAGGGCTCAGGTAAAGGCTCCACTAATGACCTTCAGGGCTCAGGTCAGGGCTCCACTAGTGACCTTCAGGCTCAGGTCCGAGCTCCACTAGTGATCTTCAGTGCTCAGGTCAGGGCTTCACTAGAAACCTTCAGGGCTCAGGTCAAGGTTCCACTAGTGACCTTCAGTGCTTAGGTCAGGGCTCCACTAGTGACCTTCAGGGCTCAGGTCAAAGCTCCACTAGTGGCCTTCAGGGCTCAGGTCAGGGCCCTACTAGTGACCTTCATGGTTCAGGTCAGAGTTCCACTGGTGACCTTCAGGACTCAGGTCACAGCTCCACTTAGTGACCTTCAGGGCTCAGGTCAGGGCCCCACTAGTGACCTTCAGGGCTCAGGTCAGGGCTCCACTAATGACCTTCAGGACTCAGGTTAGGGCTTAACTAGTGAACTTCAGAGCTCAGGTCAGGGCTCCACTAGTGACCTTCAGGACTCAGGTCACAGCTCCACTTAGTGACCTTCAGGGCTCAGGTCAGGGCTCCCCTAGTGACCTTCAAGGCTCAGATCAGGGCTCCACTAGTGACCTTTAGTACCCAGGTCAGGGCTCCACTAGTGACCTTCAGGACTCAGGTCAGGGCTCCACTAGTGACCTTCAGGGCTCAGGTCAGGGCTCCACTAGTGACCTTCAGGACTCAGGTCAGGGCTCCACTAGTGACCTTCAGGGCTCAGGTCAGGGCTCCACTAGTGACCTTCAGGACTCAGGTCAGGGCTCCACTAGTGACCTTCAGGGCTCAGGTAAAGGCTCCACTAGTGAGCTTCAGGGCTCAGGTCACGGCTCCACTAGTGACTTTCAGGGCTCAGATCAGAGCTCCACTAGTGACCTTCAAGACTCAGGTCAGGGCTTAACTACTGACCTTCAGGGCTCAGATCAGGGCTTCTCTAGTGACCTCCATGACTCAGGTCAGGGCTCCACTTAGTGACCTTCAGGGCTTAGGTCAGGGCTCCATTAGTGACCTTCAGGGCTCAGGTCGGGGCCCCACTAGTGACCTTCAGGGCTCAGGTCAGGGCTCCACTAGTGACCTTCATGACTCAGGTTATGGCTTAACTAGTGACCTTCAGAGCTCAGGTCAGGGCTCCACCAGTGACCTTCAGGATTCAGGTTAGAGCTCCACATAGTGACCTTCAGGGCTCAGGTCAGGGCTCCACTAGTGACCTTCAAGGCTAAGGTCAAGGCCCCACTAGTGACCTTCAGGGCTCAGGTCAGGGCTGCACTAGTGACCCTCAGGGCTCAGGTCAGGGTCCCACTAGTGACTTTCAGGGGTCAGGTCAGTGCTCCACTAGTGACCTTCAGTACTCAGGTCAGGGCTCCACTTAGTGGCCTTCAGGACTCAGGTCAGGGCTCCACTAGTGACTTTCACGACTCAGGTCAGGGCCAGCCTAGTGACCTTCAGGGCTCAGGTCAAGGCTCCACTAGTGACCTTCAGGGCTCAGGTCAGAGCTCCACTAGTGACCTACGGGGTTCAGGTCAGGGCCCCACTATTGACCTTCAGGGCTCAGGTCAGGGCTCCACTGGTGACCTTCAGGACTCAGGTTAGGGCTTAACTAGTGACTCTCAGGGCTCAGGTCAGGGCTTAACTAGTGACCTTCAGGACTCAGGTCAGAGCTCCACTTAGTGACCTTCAGGACTCAAGTCAGGGCCCCACTAGTGACCTTCAGGGCTAAGGTCAGGGCTCCACTAGTGACCTTCAGAACTCAGGTCAGAGCTCCACCAGTGACCTTCAGGACTCACGTCAGAGCTCCACATAGTGACCTTAAGGGCTCAGGTCAGGGCTCCACTAGTGACCTTCAAGGCTCAGGTCAGGGCCCCACTAGTGACCTTCAGGGCTCAGGTCAGGGCTCCACTTAGTGACCCTCAGGGCTCAGGTCAGGGCCCCACTAGTGACCTTCAGGGGTCAGGTCAGTGCCCCACTAGTGACCTTCAGTTCTCAGGTCAGGGCTCCACTTAGTGGCCTTCAGGACTCAGGTCAGGGCTCCACTAGTGACTTTCACGATTCAGGTCAGGGCTCCACTAGTGACCTTCAGGGCTCAGGTCAGGGCTCAGGTCAAGGCTCCACTAGTGACCTTCAGCGCTCAGGTCAGGGCTCCACTAGTGACCTTCAGGGCTCAGGTCAGAGCTCCACTAGTGACCTACGGGGCTCAGGTCAGGGCCCCACTATTGACCTTCAGGGCTTAGGTCAGGGCTCCACTGGTGACCTTCAGGACTCAGGTTAGGGCTTAACTAGTGACTCTCAGGGCTCAGGTCAGGGCTTAACTAGTGACCTTAAGGACTCAGGTCAGAGCTCCACTTAGTGACCTTCAGGACTCAAGTCAGGGCCCCACTAAGGACCTTCAAGGCTCAGGTCAGGGCTCCAATAGTGACCTTCAGAGGGCTCAGGTCAGGGCTCCAATAGTGACCTTCAGAGCTCAGATCAGGGCTCCACCAGTGACCTTCAGGACTCAGGTCAGAGCTCCACATAGTGACCTTCAGGGCTCAGGTCAGGGCTCCACTAGTGACCTTCAGGGCTCAGGTCAGGGCCCCACTAGTGACCTTCAGGGCTCAGGTCAGGGCTCCACTTAGTGACCCTCAGGTCTCAGGTCAGGGCCCCACTAGTGACCTTCAGGGGTCAGGTCAGTGCTCCACTAGTGACCTTCAGTTCTTTGGTCAGGGCTCCACTTAGTGGCCTTCAGGAATCAGGTCAGGGCTCCACTAGTGACTTTCACGATTTAGGTCAGGGCCCCACTAGTGACCTTCAGGGCTCTGGTCAGGGTTCATGTCAAGGCTCCACTAGTGACCTTCAGCGCTCAGGTCAGGGCTCCACTAGTGACCTTCAGGGCTCAGGTCAGAGCTCCACTAGTGACCTACGGGGCTCAGGTCAGGGCCCCACTATTGACCTTCAGGGCTTAGGTCAGGGCTCCACTGGTGACCTTCAGGACTCAGGTTAGGGTTTAACTAGTGACTCTCAGGGCTCAGGTCAGGGCTTAACTAGTGACCTTCAGGACTCAGGTCAGAGCTCCACTTAGTGACCTTCAGGACTCAAGTCAGGGCCCCACTAATGACCTTCAGGGCTCAGGTAAGGGCTCCAATAGTGACCTTCAGAGCTCCGATCAGGGCTCCACCAGTGACCTTCAGAACTCAGGTCAGAGCTCCACATAGTGACCTTCAGGGCTCAGGTCAGGGCTCCACTAGTGACCTACAAGGCTCAGGTCAGGGCCCCACTAGTGACCTTCAGGGCTCAGGTCAGGGCTCCACTTAATGACCCCTCAGGGCTCACGTCAGGGCCCCACTAGTGACCTTCAGGGTTCAGGTCAGTGCTCCACAAGTGACCTTCAGTTCTCAGGTCAGGGCTCCACTTAGTGGCCTTCAGGACTCAGGTCAGATCTCCACTAGTGACTTTCACGACTCAGGTCAGAGCCAGACTAGTGACCTTCAGGGCTCAAGTCAGGGCTCAGGTCAGGGCTCAGGTCAGGGCTCAGGTCAAGGCTCCACTAGTGACATTCAGCGCTCAGATCAGGGCTCCACTAGTGACCTTCAGGGCTCAGGTCAGAGCTCTACTAGTGACCTACGGGGCTCAGGTCAGGGCCCCACTATTGACCTTCAGGGCTTAGGTCAGGGCTCGACTGGTGACCTTCAGGACTCAGGTTAGGGCTTAACTAGTGACTCTTAGGGCTCAGGTCAGGGCTTAACTAGTGACATTCAGAACTCAGGTCAGAGCTCCACTTAGTGACCTTCAGGACTCAGGTCAGGGCTCTACTAGTGACCTTCAGGGCTCAGGTCAGGGCTCCACTAGTGACTTTCAGAGCTCAGGTCAGGGCTCCACCAGTGACCTTTAGGACTCAGGTCAGAGCTCCACATAGTGACCTTCAGGGCTCAGGTCAGGGCTCCACTAGTGACCTTCAAGGCTCAGGTCAGGGGCCCCACTAGTGACCTTCAGATCTCAGGTCAGGGCTCCACTTAGTGACTCTCAGGGCTCAGGTCAGGGCCCCACTTAGTGACCTTCAGGACTCAGGTCAGGGCTCTACTAGTGACCTTCAGGGCTCAGGTCAGAGCCCCACTAGTGACCTTCAGAGCTCAGGTCAGGGCTCCACTAGTGACCTTCAAGACTCATGTCAGAACTCTACTAGTGACCTTCAGGACTAAGGTCAGGGCCCCACTAGTGACCTTCAGGACTCAGGTCAGGGCTCCACTAGTGACCTTCAGGGGTCAGGTCAGGGCTTAACTAATGACCTTCAGAACTCAGGTCAGGGCTCAACTAGTGACCTTCAGGACTCAGGTCAGGGCTCCACTAGTAACCTTCAGGGCTCAGGATAGGGCTCCACTTAGTGACCTTGAGAGCTCAGGTCAGGGCTCCGCTAGTGGCTTTCAGGACTTAGGTCACGGCTCCACTAGTGACCTTCAGGGCTCAGGTCAGGGTTTAGTGGCCTTCAGGGCTAAACTAGTGACCTTCAAGGCTCAGGTCAGGGCTCCACTAGTGACCTTCAGGGATCAGGTCAGGGCTCCACTTAGTGACTTCACGACTCAGGTCAGAACTCCACTAGTGACCTTCAGGTCTAAGGTCAGGGCCCCACTAGTGACCTTCAGGACTCGGATCAGGGCTCCGCTAGTGACCTTCAGGGCTCAGGTCAGGGCTCCACTAGTGACCTTCAGGGCTCAGGTCAGGGCTCCGCTAGTGACCTTCAGGGCTCAGGTTAGGGCTTAACTAGTGATTTTCAGGGCTCAGGTCAGGGCTCCACTAGTGACCCTCAGGGCTCAGGTCAGGGCTCCAATAGTGACCTTCAGGGCTCACGTCAGGGCTCCGCTAGTGACCCTCAGGGCTCAGGTTAGGGCTTAACTAGTGACTTTCAGGGCTCAGGTCAGGGCTCCACTAGTGACCTTCAGGGCTCAGGTCAGGGCTTAACTGGTGACCTTCAGAGCTCAGGTCAGGGCTCCACTAGTGACCTTCAGGGCTCCACTTAGTGACCTTGAGAGCTCAGGTGAGGGCTCTGCTAGTCGCTTTCAGGACTCAGGTCAGGGCTCCACTAGTGACCTTCAGGGCTTAAGTAGTGGCCTTCAGGGCTCAGCTCAGGGTTTAGTGGCCTTCATGGCTCAGGTCAGGGCTTCAATAGTGATCTTCAGGGCTCAGGTCAGGGCTTCAATAGTGACCTTCGGGGCTCAGGTCATGGCTCTACTAGTGACCTTCAGGACTCAGGTCAGGGCTCCATTAGTGACCTTCAGGGCTCAGGAGAGAGCTCTACTAGTTACTTTCAGGGCTCAGGTCAGGGGCTCCACTAGTGACCTTCAGGGCTCAGATCAGGGCTCCACTAGTGACTTTCAAGGGTCAGGTCAGGGCTCCACTAGTGACCTTCAGAGTTCAGGTCAGGGCTTAACTAGTGACCTTCAGGGCTCAGGTCAGGGCTCCATTAGTGAATTTCAGGGCTCAGGTCAGGGCTTAACTAGTGACCTTCAGAGCCCAGGTCAGGGCTCCACTAGTGACCTTCAGGACTCAGGTCAGAGCTTCACTAGTGACCTTCAGGGCTCCACTTAGTGATCTTGAGGGCTCAGGTCAGTGCTCTGCTAGTCGCTTTCAGAACTCAGGTCAGGGCTCCACTAGTGACCTTCAGGGCTTAACTAGTGACCTTCAGGGCTCAGGTCAGGGTTTAGTGGCCTTCAGGGCTCGGATCAGGGCTTCAATAGTGACCTCCATGGCTCATTTCAGGGCTCTACTAGTGACCATCGGGACTCTGGTGAGGGCTCCACTAGTGACCTTCAGGGCTCAGGACAGGGCTCTACTAGTGACATTCAAGGCTCAGGTCAGGGGCTTCACTAGTGACCTTCAGAGCTCAGGTCAGGGCTTAACTAGTAACCTTCAGGGCTCAGGTCAGGGCTCCACTAGTGACCTTCAAGGCTCAGGTCAGGGCTCCACTAGTGATCAGGGTTCAGGTCAGGGCTTAACTAGTGACCTTCAGGGCTCAAATCAGGGGTCCACTAGTCGCTTTCAGGACTCAGGTCAGGGCTCCACTAGTGACCTTCAGGGCTTAAGTAGTGGCCTTCAGGTCTCAAGTCAGGGCTTAATTAGCGACCTTCAGGGGTCAGGTCAGGGTTCTACTAGTGACCTTCAGGGCTCAGGTCAGGGGCTCCACTAGTGGCCTTCGGAGGTCAGGTCAGGTCTCCACTAGTGACCTTCAAGGCTAAGGTCAGGGCTCTACTAGTGATCTTCAGGGTTCAGGTCAGGGCTTAACTAGTGATCTTCAGGGCTCAGGTCAGGGCTCCACTAGTAACCTTCATGGCTCAGGTCAGGGCTCTGCTAGTGACCTTCAGGGCTCAGGTTAGGGCTTAACTAGTGACTTTCAAGGCTCAGGTCAGGGCTCCACTAGTAACCTTCAGAGCCCAGGTCAGGGCTCCACTAGTGACCTTCAGGACTCAGGTCAGAGCTTCACTAGTGACCTTCAGGGCTCTACTTAGTGATCTTGAGGGCTCAGGTCAGTGCTCTGCTCGTCGCTTTCAGGACTCAGGTCAGGGCTCCACTAGTGACCTTCAGGGCTTAACTACTGACCTTCAGGGCTCAGGTCAGGGTTTAGTGGCCTTCAGGGCTCAGGTCAGGGCTTCAATAGTGACCTTCAGAGCTCATTTCAGGGCTCTACTAGTGACCATCGGGACTCTGGTGAGGGCTCCACTAGTGACCTTCAGGGCTCAGGACAGGGCTCTACTAGTGACATTCAGGGCTCAGGACAGGGCTCTACTAGTGACATTCAGGGCTCAGGTCATGGGCTCCACTAGTGACCTTCAGGGCTCAGGTCAGGGCTCCACTAGTGACCTTCAAGGCTCAGGTCAGGGATCCACTCGTGACCTTCAGAGCTCAGGTCAGGGCTTTCCTAGTGACCTTCAGGGCTCAGGTCAGGGCTCCACTAGTGACCTTGAGGGCTCAGGTCAGGGGTCCACTAATGGCTTTCAGGACTCAGGTCAGGGCTCCACTAGTGACCTTCAGGGCTTAAGTAGTGACCTTCAGGGCTCAGGTCAGGGTTTAATGGCCTTCAGGGCTCAGGTCAGTGTTTAGTGGCCTTCAGGGCTCAGGTCAGGGTTTAGTTGCCTTCAGGGCTCAAGTCAGGGCTTAATTAGCGACCTTTAGGGGTCAGGTCAGGGTTCTACTAGTGACCTTCAGAGCTCAGGTCAGGGTCCACTAGTGACTTTCTGTGCTCAGGTCAGGGCTCCACTAGTGACCTTCAGGGGTCAGGTCAGGTCTCCACTAGTGACCTTCAAGGTTCAGGTCAGGGCTGTACTAGTGATCTTCAGGGCTCAGGTCAGGGCTGTACTAGTGATCTTCAGGGCTCAGGCCAGGGCTTAATTAGTGACCTTCAGGGCTCAGGTCAGGGCTCCACTAGTGACCTTCAGGGCTCAGGTCAGAGCTCCACTAGAGGCCTTCAGGGCTCAGGTCAGGGGCTCTACTAGTGACCTTCAGGGCTCAGGTCAGGTCTCCACTTAGTGACCTTGAGGGCTCAGGTCAGGGCTCCACTAGTGGCTTTCAGGAGTTAGGTCAGGGCTCCTCTAGTGACCTTCAGGGCTTAACTAGTGACCTTCAGGGCTCAGGTCAGGCTTTAGTGGCCTTCAGAGGTCAGGTCAGGGCTTCAATAGTGACCTTCAGGGCTCAGGTCAGGGCTCTACTAGTGACCTTCAGGGCTCAGGTCAGGGCTCCACTAGTGATCTTCAGGGCTCTGTCCAGGGCTTAATTAGTGACCTTTAGAGCTCAGGTCAGCTCTCCACTTGTGACCTTCAGGGCTCAGGTCAGGGCTCCACTAGTGACCTTCAGGGCTCAGGTCAGTGCTTAAGTAGTGACCTTCAGGGCTCAGGTCAGGGCTCCACTAGTGATCTTCAAGGCTCAGGTCAGGGCTCCACTAGTGACCTTCAGGGCTCAGGTCAGGGCTTTACTAGTGACATTCAGGGCTCAGGTCAGGGGCTCCACTAGTGACCTTCAGGGCTCAGGTCAGGGCTTAACTAGTGATCTTCAGGGCTCAGGTCAGGGCTCTACTAGTGACCTTCAAGGCTCAGGTCCGGGATCCACTCGTGACCTTCAGAGCTCAGGTCAGGGCTTTCCTAGTGACCTTCAGGGCTCAGGTCAGGGCTCCACTAGTGACCTTGAGGGCTCAGGTCAGGGGTCCACTAATGGCTTTCAGGACTCAGGTCAGGGCTCCACTAGTGACCTTCAGGGCTTAAGTAGTGACCTTCAGGGCTCAGGTCAGGGTTTAATGGCCTTCAGGGCTCAGGTCAGTGTTTAGTGGCCTTCAGGGCTCAGGTCAGGGTTTAGTTGCCTTCAGGGCTCAAGTCAGGGCTTAATTAGCGACCTTTAGGGGTCAGGTCAGGGTTCTACTAGTGACCTTCAGAGCTCAGGTCAGGGTCCACTAGTGACTTTCTGTGCTCAGGTCAGGGCTCCACTAGTGACCTTCAGGGGTCAGGTCAGGTCTCCACTAGTGACCTTCAAGGTTCAGGTCAGGGCTGTACTAGTGATCTTCAGGGCTCAGGTCAGGGCTCCACTAGTGATCTTCAGGGCTCAGGCCAGGGCTTAATTAGTGACCTTCAGGGCTCAGGTCAGGGCTCCACTAGTGACCTTCAGGGCTCAGGTCAGAGCTCCACTAGAGGCCTTCAGGGCTCAGGTCAGGGGCTCTACTAGTGACCTTCAGGGCTCAGGTCAGGTCTCCACTTAGTGACCTTGAGGGCTCATGTCAGGGCTCCACTAGTGGCTTTCAGGAGTTAGGTCAGGGCTCCTCTAGTGACCTTCAGGGCTTAACTAGTGACCTTCAGGGCTCAGGTCAGGCTTTAGTGACCTTCAGAGGTCAGGTCAGGGCTTCAATAGTGACCTTCAGGGCTCAGGTCAGGGCTCTACTAGTGACCTTCAGGGCTCAGGTCAGGGCTCCACTAGTGATCTTCAGGGCTCTGTCCAGGGCTTAATTAGTGACCTTTAGAGCTCAGGTCAGCTCTCCACTTGTGACCTTCAGGGCTCAGGTCAGGGCTCCACTAGTGACCTTCAGGGCTCAGGTCAGTGCTTAAGTAGTGACCTTCAGGGCTCAGGTCAGGGCTCCACTAGTGATCTTCAAGGCTCAGGTCAGGGCTCCACTAGTGACCTTCAGGGCTCAGGTCAGGGCTTTACTAGTGACCTTCAGGGCTCAGGTCAGGGCTCCACTAGTGATCTTCAGGGCTCAGGCCAGGGCTTAATTAGTGACCTTTAGGGCTCAGGCCAGGGCTTAATAAGTGACCTTTAGGGCTCAGGTCAAATCTCCACTAGTGACCTTCAGGGCTCAGGTCAGGCCTCCATTAGCGTCCCTCAAGACTCAGGGTCATTCTCACAGTGTTGTCTGAAGTTTGTGTATATTTCGCCTGCTCTTGTGTGTACATATATATATATATATATATATATATATATATATATATATATATATATATATATATATATATATATATATATATATATATATATATATATATATATATATATATGTGTGGGACCCATAGCCTCGGAGAAGTGGATAAAAAGGCTTCAAGGAAGAATATTTGGATTTCTTCCTGAAGCCGTTTGAATATTCCACTTCCCCTACCACCCCATCTTTTGATATATATTTTTTTTACTAATAGGAATATTTTATTGCATAATATGGTACAGAAGATTTAATATATATATATATATATATATATGTAGGTGTAATCATTCTTTCTTTAGTGGTACATAGAAGCAACCAATAGTAGTAGTAGTAGCTGGGATAAATAGTCAAGACCACACCAGACCTGGTCGTATGGACCACAGTAGGTCATTAAGACTACCCTTCTGGCCAGCTTTGGTCACTGGCCGAAATAATTAAGACATTCATATACTAATACTACTACTACTACTACTACTACTACTACTAATACTACTACTACTACTAATGATAATAATTATAATAATAATAATAATAATAATAATAATAATAATAATAATAGTAATAATTTTCATCTTAACTACCCTCCTGTAGATGTCTAAATAACTCCCTACACAGCTCCTCATACGTAACTCCCTACACAGCTCCTCATACGTAACTCCCTACACAACTCCTCATACACAGCTTCTCATACACAACTCCCCCTACCCAACTCCTCATACAAAGTCCCCATACACAGCACCTCGTACACCTTCACTAGCACCTCATATACCTTTACAGGCACCTCATACTCCTCATTACCACCCAAAAGTTCCTTTCCAGTTGGGGGTTTGAAGCCTATCAACTACACGAGAGCAATTAAGGCTGCACCGAACCTGTTCACCGCCAGTGACGAAAGTTTATATTCACTAAAGTAATCTCCCATGGGAGACTTATTCTCAGACACTCTCTAGACATGGAGCCAAGGCCGGGCCACCACTTGGAAAAGGCCCGGGCCGGGAGACTACCGGCGAATCTTTAATAATAATAACTAAAGTAATGATACTCTCGTCGTATATATACTCACGGTGTCTCACGTCTCAGTGTCTCTTACCTTGCTGAAGAATGAGTATTGCCACAGGCGAAGCACCAGAGTATTATTACCACAGGGGATGGCACGAGAGTATTACCACTCACAGGGAAGACACCAAGGTAGAATGTTAGGTAGTTCATGTATGTCGCTCCTCTTATACTCAGGCTCTCCCGACGTCGCGCCTCTCAACCAATAGCGAGCCAGGTGTAGAATCTTCCCGCCCCATGGCGAGCCAAGTGTAGAATCTTCCTGACTATTGGCGTGTCAAGTTTAGAATTTTCTTAACCAATGGCGTCTCAAAATTATTCTCTTCCTATACAATGGCGTGATAAAGCTACTTTCTTCCTGACCAATGACGTGTCAGGTGTAGATTCCTCCCGACCAATGACGTTCCAGAAGTAGATTCTTCTTGAATTCTTCTTAACCAATGCTGCCCAGGCAGCATGGGTTTAGAGCAGGTCACTCCTGCCATTCACAACTACTGGACCACTATGACAGGGAGTGGATGCACTGGAGGACATACAGAATGCAGATGTAGGATTCACAGACTTCGTGAAAGCCTTCGACAAGTGTGATCATGATGCAATAGGAAACAAAATGCATGGTCAAGGAATAACTGGAAAAGTGGGCAAATGGATCATTAACTTTTTGACCAACAGAACAAAAGAAGTAATAGTAAAAGTTCTGTTCCACAAAGCACAGTACTAACCCCCAGTGTGGGGTGTTACCGAGCACCATGGCTTGTTGTAGTGTTTGAGAATCTCAGGTTAAAGTGTTGAAGGAGGAGGTTCTACCACTTCAGGAGGAAACTGGGAGGCTGAAGCTTCGCCTATATGGGTCTGGGAGTGAGTGTGAGATGGATGGATCTGGTAAAGAGGAAATGGTCACCAGCTGTGAGAGTGGCAGCTGCCTTAAGTGGCAAATGGTTCACAGCTCAAGAAGAAGGAAGATAAGGAGGGTTAATAGATAAGACGTGAAGGTAGGAAATCGATTCTCTGTTCTCCAGGACGAGTGTACCGAAGTGGTTAGTGAGGTTAAAGGTATCACTGACTCCCCTGCTAATCAAGGTAAGAATATCCTAATTGTATGAGATTCTCAGGTAAGATATACAGACCATGCTTTATGCAACAGAAATAGGAAGGTCAGACAGAGGATATGCCTTCCAGGAGCTGGTGTTGGTGACATAGTCAGCAGGTTGGATAATATTATGTCAGGTAATGTGAACAAGCCCATTATCTGACTTAGTGCTGGGGGGTAATGACATTGGGAAGGGCAGGAGACAGAAGCTACTGGATAAATACAGGACAGCCATAGTAGTCAGGTCTAAGGGCGGAATCCCAATCATATAGAGCATCTTGCCTAGAAAGGGAGTGGGCAGTGACTGGATGTCTAGTGCAATTGGTATAAATTGCTAGCGAGACAGATACTGCAAGGAGCTTGCAATCCCATTCATTGATAACTGGGACAAATTCTATGGCAAATGTGGTATGTATGCAAGGGATGGGGTTCATCTCTCTGGGGCTGGAGTGGTTGCATTAGCAAATTCGATTGAGGGGGTAACTGATGACTTGTCTAGGACTTTAAGCTGATAGATTATAGAGGTATGGGTGTTTGTCTGAAGCAATCAGGCTGCAGTATTAGGGTTAAAAACAGCAGATATTACCAGGATACTTCAGGGATATGTTTAAAAGACAATATTCAAAATAAAGTTGCTAGTAATGACAAAGCAACTGATCAACAAAGAGAGATAATAGAAGGCAACGAGTGACTAGCTCCCTTAAGGTTTACTATACAAATAGTAGGAGTCAAAGAAATAAGATAGATGAGCTAAGATTACTTGCAAGTGCAGGTAATATAGATATTATTGCTATAACAGAGACCTGGTTCAACCTGAAGGATAGAAAAATGCCTTCTGAATGCAACATACAGGGTTAAAAACTATTCCACACTGATAGGGTCAACAAGAAGGGTGGTGGAATGGCGATGTATGTCAGAGATAATTTAAATTGTTGTTTTAGATATGATATAAGATCAGAAACATCGGACACAGAATCGAGGGTCGTGACAAATTAATTTAGGGTGTGATTTATAGGCCTCCAAACCTTGAAAGGAAGTACAATAAGTTGTTTTGGGACGAAATTCATAAGGCATCTAGATATGAGAATGTTGTATTAATGGGAGATTTTAACTTTAGACAAATTGATCGGAACAATTTGGCAGAAAATCTTGAGTCTAGTGACTTTCTTGATACGGTTCAGGATTGCTTTTTAAAACAGTATGTGACAGAACCAACTACAGGAAACAATCCACTTGACTTGGTTCTTGCCAACAAAGAATCACTAATTATAATTTTGAGGTTCATGATGACTGTAATCAAGTCTCTGTCCCAGACTTTCACTTCGCCGATTTCATGGTAGTGAAAAATTACCTGCGTGGGCTAAATTGGGATGTCCTGACTATGGGTCAGGTAGGTGATCTTGGTTGCCAATGTGACATTTTTCAGAGCATAGTTCTAGCTGCCCAGACAACTTTTGTTCCGAGTAGGGAAATTAGATCTAACAAAAATGATCCCAAATGGATGAACAATAGATTAAAACATCTCATTGGTCAAAAGAGAGGCATATATAGGCGTATCAAAAGAGGGGATGGACAGTTAAGAAATCAATATATTCAATTAAAGAGAGAAATAAAAAAAAAGGAATAAGAAAAGGAAAAAGGGATTATGAGGCTAAGGTCGCAAGGGATTCGAAGACTAACCCAAAATATTGTTCAGCAGCCTCCCATCATGCATAAGGCAAATTACCAATAGACTCCCTGGCTGTCTTCAAAAGGGAATTGGACAGATACCTAAAGTCAGTGCCTGACCAGCCGGGCTGTGGTTCGTACGTTGAATAGTGCGGCCAGTAGTGACAGCCTCGTTGATCAGGCCCTGATCCACCGGAAGGTTTGGTCAAGGACTGGGCCGCGGGGGCGTTGACCCTCGGAACGACCTTCAGGTAGGGTAGTACCTCCCTGGATGGTAACTGTCTACCAACCTTCTTCCTGTGTATGTTTCACATGTGACAGGACGATAACATTATAATCATAACTAAGTACTAAACCCATAAAGGTCATACAGTGCTGCACAGGAGGGTATATCTCCCTGGATGGTCATACAGTGCTGCACAGGAGGGTATATCTCCCTGGATGGTCATACAGTGCTGCACAGGAGGGTATATCTCCCTGGATGGTCATACAGTGCTGCACAGGAGGGTATATCTCCCTGGATGGTCATACAGTGCTGCACAGGAGGGTATATCTCCCTGGATGGTCATACAGTGCTGCACAGGAGGGTATATCTCCCTGGATGGTCATACAGTGCTGCACAGGAGGGCATATCTCCCTGGATGGTCATACAGTGCTGCACAGGAGGGTATATCTCCCTGGATGGTCATACAGTGCTGCACAGGAGGGTATATCTCCCTGGATGGTCATACAGTGCTGCACAGGAGGGTATATCTCCCTGGATGGTCATACAGTGCTGCACAGGAGGGTATATCTCCCTGGATGGTCATACAGTGCTGCACAGGAGGGCATATCTCCCTGGATGGTCATACAGTGCTGCACAGGAGGGCATATCTCCCTGGATGGTCATACAGTGCTGCACAGGAGGGTATATCTCCCTGGATGGTCATACAGTGCTGCACAGGAGGGCATATCTCCCTGGATGGTCATACAGTGCTGCACAGGAGGGTATATCTCCCTGGATGGTCATACAGTGCTGCACAGGAGGGCATATCTCCCTGGATGGTCATACAGTGCTGCACAGGAGGGTATATCTCCCTGGATGGTTTCTATCATCCAATTATAAATAATATAGTCTTGTAGTTTTGGGGGAACATCGAGGCAGACGCTAACAGAGGTTGCATAATAAATCAATGGTATACAATGCAGGTAAGTTGATGAGTAAGACACAGGTTAAACATGTATAGGTAACTTTATGAGAGACGCATCGCCTGCGCAGCAGCCTTTTGCCAGTCTGATATAAGGGTGTGAGGACATAGACTTTACTGAAGCCAGAGGGAAGATGCAGCAGTTGACGATGTAGTCATATGTAGGCATGACCCACTAGTAAAATTAAGTCATGCCCAAAAGCTTGGCCAAAGAGTAGCCCACTTCATAGGCCTCCGCCTATATGTAAGAATGTCTTCAACTGCTGCACCTCCCCCTGGTTGCAGTATCAAGTCTCAGTCCTTATATCTCTTTATTAGACGGGTACAGCATTCTGTTCAGGCGAAACGTCTCTCATTCAAGATAACCAAGTGATGCACATATGTCTCACTCATCAGTAAAGATTCCAAGGTGCTGGAACCTTTATTGATATGTCTTAGTCAGCTATATTGTTGCTAAGCTACCCTCCTCCTGCTGCTGCTGCTGCTGCTGCTGCTGCTGCTGCTGCTGCTGCTCTTCCTCCTCCTCCTCCTTCTTCACCTGCAAATGGTGACCGTGAGAAAGTGCTCAGGTGAATACTCCGAGGTTAACCACCCTTCTCCTGTATCCTACTGCCTCACAACCTTCTCTCATTCTCTGTCACTCTCTGGATGAGGTCGAGGTTTCAAATGGTAAATCCTCAGAGCAGCTGAGTATAACTATTGGAGTTCGTCAAGGATAGTTCCTCACTCCTATCCCCTTTTACAGCCTTCGAAACCATCCAGAAACAGCTCACTTAACACAAATTGCTAGTACCCTAGAACATGTAAAAGTTGCGCCAAACCTATGGAAGGGGAGGCAGATTTCAGGAAAATTGCATCAGATTAGGGCAATGTGAAAAAAAAAACCGTAGGATACCAGTTTGATATTTGACAATGTCAACTGATGCCAGAGTTGCACCGAGGCACAGGTGACTAGGATTATGGGATGCCCGGGATACCTGTGTGGGAGCTCAAAGCTACTTCAACACACTGGCACTGCCACAGCAAGGCTCACACACGTTTCCTCACCATCATCAATTTTAAAGTGCTGGACTTGTAAGCTAGCGGTAGATCTGACTCACATGAACATAAGAACCATTGGCGGGTTATTACATGATCAACACCCCCGTCAGCAAGCATTCTTCCTCTTTCCTGACGACGCTTACCTAATGTCTCTCTTGGGCCACCTCCCAAACTTTGTATTGAAATACTTCCCGAACAGAATATAATAAAGGGGGGAGTGTAAACTTGATTAGCTTTTAGTGAAGGAAAAAACACAATTAAGGCAAGAACAACATCAACTCCCGTTACTTGGTGGCTGAGACAACCATCCCTCCCACTGTTTACCATGAGTGAGAAAATGAATCATTGAGAGTGAATGTACACCAGTCGTAGCATCAGCTCCAAGACTTCAGTCACACTTATTGCTAAGTTGCAGTGTTGGGTAATTATACTGCTATAGCAGAGGCAGTGTATGTGACACTGCCTTCCCCTCCTGAGACTAGGGTGAAGCTGATTTCAATTTCAATAAGATGTCTACGATGCTAGAGTTTGACCAAAAGTTTGTTGGTCCTTATCGAGTTGTTGTACACATAATTGGTAATACGCACAAAGAGAAATAAGCAGTGGCCATTGCAAAGAGTAGCATTTATACTATATAAAGTTGGCCTGTGACGATATTGATGAGAGTTCTGTCACCCAAACTAGTTAGTGAGCTAAAGCTGGATCATCCTTCTGGCCCTGTACCTTTTACCTCCTACAGCCTGACTGACACGTGTACTGACTGTCACTGCCACTTGCACTCACACTAGGTGATGAGGACACCACAAGTGTCAGCCAGTTGTGATTTCTCTCAGTCACTGAAACAAAGTAAAACAACACACTATATTACACTACTACAACACACTGCTACATCACACTACAACACACTACTACAACACACTACTACATTGCAATACTACAACACACAAATAAATCACACTACTACAGCATACTACTGCAACAAACAACATACTACTACATCACACTACTACGACACACTACTACGACACACTACTACGACACATTACTACGACACACTACTACGACACATTACTACGACACACTACTACGACACACTACTACGACACATTACTACAACACACTACTACGACACACTACTACGACACACTACTACGACACACTACTACGACACATTACTACGACACACTACTACGACACACTACTACGACACACTACTACGACACATTACTACGACACATTACTACGACACATTACTACGACACATTACTACGACACATTACTACGACACATTACTACGACACACTACTACGATACATTACTACGACACACTACTACGACACATTACTACGACACACTACTACGACACACTACTACGACACACTACTACGACACACTACTACGACACATTACTACGACACATACGACACACTACTACTACGACACATTACTACGACACACTACTACGACACACTACTACGACACACTACTACGACACACTACTACGACACATTACTACTACGACACATTACACACTACTACGACACACTACGACACATTACTACGACACACTACTACGACACACTACTACGACACACTACTACGACACACTACTACGACACACTACTACGACACACTACTACAACACACTACTACAACACACTACTACGACACACTACTACAACACACTACTGCGACACACTACTACGAAACACTACTACGACACACTACTACGACACATTACTACGACACACTACTACGACACACTACTACGACACACTACTACGACACACTACTACGACACACTACTACGACACACTACTACGACACACTACTCCATCACACTACTCCAACACACTGCTACAACACACTACTGCGACACACTACTACGACACACTACTACGACACACTACTACGACACACTACTACAACACACTACTACGACACACTACTACGACACACTACTACAACACACTACAACACACTACTACAACAGAGTACTGCGACACACTACTACGACACACTACTACAACAGACTACTACGACACACTACTACGACACACTACTACAACACACTACTACGACACACTACTACAACAGACTACTGCGACACACTACTACGACACACTACTACGACACACTACTACAACATACTACTGCGACACACTACGACACACTACTACGACACACTACTACAACACACTACTACGACACACTACGACACACTACTACGACACACTACTACGACACACTACTACAACACACTACTACAACACACTACTACGACACACTACTACAACACACTACTGCGACACACTACTACGACACACTACTACGACACACTACTACAACACACTACTACAACACACTACTACAACACACTAATACAACACACTACTACAACACACTACTACGACACATTACTACAACACACTACTAGGACACATTACTACAACACACTACTGCGACACACTACTACGACACACTACTGCAACACACTACTACGACACACTACTACGACACACTACTACGACACACTACTACGACACACTACTACGACACACTACTACAACACACTACTACAACACACTAATACAACACACTACTGCGACACACTACTACGACACACTACTGCAACACACTACTACGACACACTACTACGACACACTACTACGACACACTACTACGACACACTACTACAACACACTACTGCGACACACTACTACGACACACTACTACGACACACTACTACAACACACTAATACAACACACTACTGCGACACACTACTACGACACACTACTACAAACACACTACTACAACACACTACTACGACACACTACTACAACACACTACTACGACACACTACTACAACACACTAATACAACACACTACTGCGACACACTACTACGACACACTACTACGACACACTATTACAACACACTACTGCGACACACTACTACAACACACTAATACAACACACTACTGCGACACACTACTACGACACACTACTGCAACACACTACTACGACACACTACTACGACACACTACTACAACACACTACTACGACACACTTCTACAACACACTGCTACGACACACTAATACAACACACTACTGCGACACACTACTACGACACACTACTACGACACACTACTGCGACACACTACTACGACACACTACTACGACACACTACTACGACACACTACTACCACACACTACTGCGACACACTACTACGACACACTACTACGACACACTACTACAACACACTAATACAACACACTACTCCAACACACTACTCCAACACACTACTACAAAACACTACTCCAACACACTACTACAACATACTACTACGACACACTACTACGACACACACTACTACGACACACTACTACAACACACTAATACAACACACTACTGCGACACACTACTACGACACACTACTACAACACACTAATACAACACACTACTACGACACACTACTACAACACACTAATACAACACACTACTGCGACACACTACTACGACACACTACTGCGACACTCTACTGCGACACACTAATACGGTACACTACTACATCACACTACTACAACACACTACTACGACACTACTACAACACACTACTACGACACACTACTACGACACACTACTACAACACACTACTACGACACACTTCTACAACACACTGCTACGACACACTAATACAACACACTACTGCGACACACTACTACGACACACTACTACGACACACTACTGCGACACACTACTACGAAACACTACTACGACACACTACTACGACACACTACTACAACACACTAATACAACACACTACTGCGACACACTACTACGACACACTACTGCAACACACTACTACGACACACTACTACAACACACTACTACAACACACTACTACGACACACTACTACGACACACCACTACGACACACTACTACAACATACTACTACGACACACTACTACGACACACTACTACGACACACTAATACAACACACTACTGCGACACACTACTACGACACACTACTGCAACACACTACTACGACATACTACTACGACACACTACTACGACACACTACTGCAACACACTACTACAACACACTACTACGACACACTACTACGACACACTACTACAACACACTACTACAACACACTACTACGACACACTACTACGACACACTACTGCAACACACTACTGCGACACTTTACTGCGACACACTAATACGGTACACTACTACGACACACTACTACCACACACTACTTCGACACACTACTGCGGTACACTACTACAACACACTACTACGACACACTACTACGACACACTACTGCAACACACTACTGCGACACTCTACTGCGACACACTAATACGGTACACTACTACATCACACTACTACAACACACTACTACGACACTACTACAACACACTACTACGACACACTACTGCAGCACACTACTACAACACACTACTACGACACACTACTACAACACACTACTACGACACACTACTGCGACACACTACTACGACACACTACTACAACACACTACTACGACACACTACTGCGACACACTACTACAACACACTTCTACGACACACTACAACGACACACTACTACGACACACTACTGCGACACACTACTACAACACACTACTACAACACACTACAAGGACACACTACTGCGACACACTACTACAACACACTACTACGACACACTACTGCGACACACTACTACGACACACTACTACGACACACTACTACGACACACTACTGCGACACACTACTGCGACACACTACTACAACACACTACTGTGGCACACTACAACACACTACTACAACACACTACTGCGACACACTACTGCAACACACTACGGCAAAACACTACTACAGCACACTACTGCTACACACTACTACAACACACTACTGCAACACAGTACTGCGACACACTACTGTGACACACTACTGCTGTGGAGAAATTTTCTCCAGGAGGGAGGTATCAGCCCCCTTCAGCCCCTTTCAGCCCTGAGGGGCCCAACCCTCTCACAAGGGGCAAGCATCTTGTTTACTGCTACAACAAGTAATTGATTCCAGATGCAGTATGAGTATACGACGTGGTCAAGCGACCGACGCTCCTTGCAAGACTCCAGTGTTGCAAGGTGTAATTTAATAAAAGACAGTCCATCACTTACCTTAGCAGGACAATTAAGGAAAATTCTGCTCCCATTTTATTACCATGGTAAAGATAGTGTACATTGTTGTCTATGTTTAAGACAGCAAGAATCAAACATTCTGCTTTGCTTTATAGTGGAAGTTTAGCAAGGAAGCAAAAAGTACTAGGTCAGCTTTTCCTTTATGTGCTAGGGGCAGTGATGGCGTAGGGCGCTGTGAGGTCAGATTACTTTTGACTCTACTGAGAGTCACACTGATGCCAGGATAACCAACAAAGAACACTGATCCGTGCGTTAGTGTGAACAAAGTGTCTCACAAAACACGTTAAACACTTACAGAGAAGTGTGATCAACTTCTCAGTGATATTGTGTGAACAATTATTGATGAACAGTATAACAACGAGTGTTGCGATCCAACAGAGTGTAGTGTGACATTCTTCAAAGAACACTATTCTTCAATCAACTTGTCGGATATCCAGGCATAACTATGGGTCAGATACATATACCCAGGTAAGTGTTCTAACTAGTGATGTACTACTATTAACTGCGCAGTTGAGTCGAAGTTACGAGTTAACAGCACCTTTCAAGGCAGGTGAAATTGCCGACCTAGAAAATGTACAGAGAACTTTCACGGCGCGCATAACGGAGATAAAACACCTCAATTACTGGGAGTGCTTGAGGTTTCTAAACCTGTATTCCCTGGAACGCTGGAGGGAGAGATACATGATTATATACACCTGGAAAATCCTAGAGGGACTAGTACCGAACTTGCACACGAAAATCACTCACTATGAAAGCAAAAGACTTGGCAGACGATGCACCATCCCCCCAATGAAAAGCAGGGGTGTCACTAGCACGTTAAGAGACCATACAATAAGTGTCAGGGGCCCGAGACTGTTCAACTGCCTCCCAGCACACATAAGGGGGATTACCAACAGACCCCTGGCAGTCTTCAAGCTGGCGCTGGACAAGCACCTAAAGTCAGTTCCTGATCAGCCGGGCTGTGGCTCGTACGTTGGTTTGCGTGCAGCCAGCAGCAACAGCCTGGTTGATCAGGGGCTGATCCACCAGGAGGCCTGGTCACAGACCGGGCCGCGGGGGCGTTGACCCCCGAAACTCTCTCCAGGTAAACTCCAGGTAGTCACTTATCATAAACCCCGGTGATAAGCGGACTTTTGAGTCCTCACAAGTAAGTCTGTCAGCAATCAGTGAATAAAATGTGGTGACATAACACCCCTAGGGGTAATTTATAATCTTACAAAATATAATTCATTTCAGCCCGTTGAAAAATGATCAAGACAGCTACTCAAGACCTCGTCTGCAGGGGCGGCTGTGTAGATAATTTGCTGTCTTTTATCAGCTAAGTATTCCCTATATTTAAACAAACTTATCTGGTAAACCATTTCTCAACAACTGCAACACACTACTGCGGCACACTGCTAAAACACACTACTGTGACTCACTACTACAACACACTACTGCGACACACTACTGTGACACACTACTGCAACACACTACTGTGACTCACTACTACAACACACTACTGCGACACACTACTGTGACACACTACTGCAACACACTACTGTGACACACTACTACAACACACTACTGAGACACTCTACTGTGACACACTACTGTAACACACTACTGCGACACACTACTACAACACACTACTGCGAAACACTACTTCAACACACTACTGTGTCACACTACTGCGACACACTACTACAACACACTACTGCGACACTCTACTGTGACACACTACTGTAACACACTACTGCAACACACTACTACAACACACTACTGCGACACACTACTTCAACACACTACTGTGGCACACTACTGCGACACACTACTACAACACACTACTGCAACACACTACTACGACACACTACTGTGACACGCTACTGCGACACGCTACTGCAACACACTACTACAACACACTACTGCGACACACTACTGCGACACACTACTGCAACACACTACTGCGACACACTACTGTGACACGCTACTGCGACACGCTACTGCAACACACTACTGCGACACACTACTGCGACACACTACTGCGACACACTACTGCGACACACTACTGCGACACACTACTGCGACACACTACTGCGACACACTACTGCGACACACTACTGCGACACACTACTTAACCACACTACTGCAACACACTACTGCGACACATTAGTACAACACACTACTGTGACACACTACTTCGCCAAACTACTGCGACACACTACTGTGACACACGACTGCAACACACTACTACAACACACTACTGCGACACGCTAGTGCGACACACTACTACAACACACTACTGCGACACGCTACTGCAACACACTACTACAACCCACTACTGCGACACGATACAAGTTGCACAGACGTAAACGATGCCTGGGAAAAATTCAAAACAGTGTTCACTACCATCCTTGATAATATTGCACCAGTTAAAGAGGTTAGGATTAAACGGAGAACTGAACCCTGGATGACTACTGAGATATTAGATAATATGAAATTCAGAGACCAGCTGCTAAAAAGATTTAAAGCAAACAGACAGGATATTGCAGCACTAAATGAATTCCAAAGGGTGAGGAACAGAGTACAGAGACTTATAAAAGGAGCAAAGGCAAAGCACTATTGCTCAAAAATTGAAGAGTATAAGCATAACCCCAGAAAGCTCTGGCAACAACTAAAACAGTTGGGGTATAGCCATAAGCCAGTAGATAGGTCTAACATAGTACTCACTATAGATAACGATGTATGCCACGAAACATCTAAGGTGGCAAATGTTTTAATTCTTACTACACATCTGTTGCATCAACACTAGTAAGTAAACTACCAGCTGCATCAAATACCTTTAACACAGACTGATAAGTTTCAAGCATACTATACTAATAAAAGGGTATCCCCCAAACAGTTGTCAACTAGTAAGTGTATCTCATGACTTTATTCAAAAAGAATTAAGCAGGTTAAATCCAACTAAGAGCACAGGCCCTGATAACATCCCGTCTAAGTTCCTAAAAGATGGTGCCTTTGAACTGCCAGTCTCCATTGTTCACATAATAAATCTGTCCATCACCACTAATACAGTACCGGAGGGGTTCAAGGAGGCCAGAGTTACTCCTATCTTCAAGAAAAAGAGTAGGTCTGATGTAAGCAACTATAGGCCTGTTAGTATACTCAGTATAATATCCAAAATTCTAGAGAGGGCGGTGTACTATCATGTAGGTAAGTACCTTAATGACAACAACATTCTCCATAGCTACCTGTCAGGCTTTTAGAGATCTTACTCAACTGACACCTCCCTAATTAATCTGATGGATTACTTGAGAACTGAAATGTTAATGGGGAACTTCATAGGTATGGTAACCTTAGACCTGCAAAAGGCCTTCGATACTGTCAACCACAATATATTATGTAAGAAACTTCAAGCTATCGGTAGAGGTTCTGTAGACTGGTTTAAGCCCTACCTTAGCAACAGGAGACAAATTGTCAAAATCAACAAAACGGAATCAGAACCACTGCCGATAACATGTGGAATTCCCCAAGGTAGTATTCTGGGTCCCTTATTATTCTTATGCTATGTTAATGACATGCCTATCAGTGTCAAGTGCAAGCTCCTACTGTATGCAGATGACAGTGCTCTGATAGTGTCAGGTAAAGACCCACAAGATATAGCTAATGTATGAACACTGGAACTAGAGTCCTGCAGCAAATGGTTAATAGACAACAAACTATCAAACACCTCGGGAAAACTGAAGCCATTCTCTTTGGCACGAAACATAAACTGAGAAGGGTAAATAATTTTAATGTCCAGTGAAATGGGGAGCCCATCACTTCGGTTTCCTCAGTAAAATATCTGGGAATTCCCTGTGACCCATGCATGTCAGGAGAACTGATGGGAACAGTGTAGTAAAGAAAGCGAATGCCAGACTGAAGTTCCTCTATAGACAAGCACAGTGTCTACCTACTGAGGCTCACAGGACCCTATGTCTAGCCCTTATACAGTGTCATATGGACTACGCTTGCTCTTCATAGCACTCTGCCTTGACAAAAAAAAAAAAAAAACTGAAACATAGACTGCAAATCACCCAGAACAAAATTGTAAGATTCATCCTGGACCTGGGTCCAAGAGAGCATGTAGGCCAGGATGAATTACAGCAGTTGAATATGCTAAATGAAGATAAAGTAAAACAACTGAAGCTAAATCATGTTTATAAAATTGCTCACAAACAATGTCCAGAATATCTTGCTGTCAATTTTGTCAAAGTTGGGAACCAAAGCAATCATAGTACTAGGGGGAGAGAGCACAACTTTGTAGTACCCACAGTCAATGGCCAGGCTTCAAACACCTTTTATTGTACAGCAATAAAGGAATGGAACAGACTACCCGCACATGTCAAAGCCAGTCATAGCATGAACCAGTTCAAGAAGAGTGCCAAAGGGTGTCTGATGAATGTAGCTACAGAAAAGGAGGGGAATGATTTTCTATTTTTTAGCTAACATACGTGTAAATTTTACCTTATTCCTAGTAATGACCCTCGTATTGTAGATAGTCTTAATGACCCTCGTGTAGTAGATAGTCTTAATGACCCTCGTGTAATAGATAGTCTTAATGACCCTCGTGTAGTAGATAGTCTTAATGACCCTCGTGTAGTAGATAGTCTTAATGACCTTGGTGTAGTAGATAGTCTTTTTAGTATTATAATAACATGTTATCTTCATTGTAGAATAATAAGAAAATATTATAACCTTTATATTATAATAATAAGGTAAAAGGACCCCAATGGAAATAAGTCACTCTGTCTGACTTTTCTGGGTTATCCCAGGTTCTCTACACATATGCTGCTATGTATGATAATCTATGTAACTGTATTTGTGTATACCTGAATAAACTTACTGCGACACACTACTACAACATACTACTGCGACACACTACTACAACATACTACTGCGACACGCTACAACATACTACTGCGACACACTACTACAACATACTACTGCGACACACTACTACAACATATTACTGCGACACACTACTACAACATACTACTGCGACACACTACTACAACATACTACTGCGACACACTACTACAACATACTACTGCGACACACTACTACAACATACTACTGCGACACACTACTACAACATACAACTGCGACACACTACTACAACATACTACTGCGACACACTACTACAACATACTACTGCGACACGCTACTACAACATACTACTGCGACACGCTACTACAACATACTACTGCGACACACTACTACAACATACTACTGCGACACACTACTACAACATACTACTGCGACACACTACTACAACATACAACTGCGACACACTACTACAACATACTACTGCGACACACTACTACAACATACTACTGCGACACGCTACTACAACATACTACTGCGACACACTACTACAACATACAACTGCGACACGCTACTCAGTCTTCTATATATCTGTCTGTCTCTCCATCCATCGTTATATCTAATCAGTCTACCTCTCTCTCCATCTATTTCTATATCTATCAGTCTACCACTCTATCTATCATTATCTGATTCAATTATATTATACATTGTTATGCTACAAATTTGTACAACTTTAATGCTTCTTATTTAAAAATCTCATTTGTACTTCATGTTGTAATTTGCTTACTGTAATTTTTACCACTGAATATATCATTGCTATGTTAATCTTAAGTTAATTTTAAGCTGCCCATAATGCTCTGCATACAAGGTGCTTTGCCATGTACACTCAATCACTATATTTCTTTGTACAACTATGTATCATGTCTAAATAAATAAAATAAATAAATAAATCTGCGAGTTGCGTCTAACATGGTTGATGTGATGAGAGAAAACCAGTGTTGGCTCCTCTTCAGGGATAACTCCTCTAATAATAATGGTTTCGTCGCTTTACAAAAGTTCTCAGGAAATTATTCGTGAAATTATTCTTTGTCCGTCTACTATATCTACGTTATCTGTCTTGTCTGTTTCTTTGAGCATTTAACATACACACCACGCAACATACACATACGCTTCAATATACACACCATGTAACAGACACATACCCTTCAATATACACACCATGCAACAGACACATACCCTTCAATATACACACCATGCAACAGACATACCCTTCATTATACACACCATGCAACAGACACATACCCTTCAATATACACACCATGCAACAGACACATACCCTTCAATATACACACCACACAACATACACTTATCCTACAACATGCACACTACACACACACTTACCCTACAATATACACACCACACAACATACACTTATCCTACAACATGCACACTACACACACACTTACCCTACAATATACACACCACAAAACATACACTTACCCTACAATATACACACCACACACACACACTTACCCTACAATATACACACCACACAACATACACTTATCCTACAACATGCACACTACACACACACTTACCCTACAATATACACACCACACAACATACACTTACCCTACAATATACACACACCACACAACATACACTTACCCTACAATGTACACACCAAACAACATACACTTACCCTACAATATACACACCACACAACATACACATACCCACAATATACACACCACACAACATACACCTTTCATTCACTATACACTTACCACACAAAATCTGCTACATAATATACACACATCATATAACACACGCCCCAAACATATTACCTGGAGTTTACCTGGAGAGAGTTCCGGGGGTCAACGCCCCCGCGGCCCGGTCTGTGACCAGGCCTCCTGGTGGATCAGAGCCTGATCAACCAGGCTGTTGCTGCTGGCTGCACGCAAACCAACGTACGAGCCACAGCCCGGCTGGTCAGGAACCGACTTTAGGTGCTTGTCCAGTGCCAGCTTGAAGACTGCCAGGGGTCTGTTGGTAATCCCCCTTATGTATGCTGGGAGGCAGTTGAACAGTCTCGGGCCCCTAACACTTATTGTATGGTCTCTTAACGTGCTAGTGACACCCCTGCTTTTCATTGGGGGGATGTTGCATCGTCTGCCAAGTCTTTTGTTTTCGTAGTGAGTGATTTTCGTGTGCAAGTTCGGTACCAGTCCCTCTAGGATTTTCCAGGTGTATATAAGCATGTATCTCTCCCGCCTGCGTTCTAGGGAATACAGGTTCAGGAATCTCAAGCGCTCCCAGTAATTGAGGTGTTTTATCTCCGTTATGCGCGCCGTGAAGGTTCTCTGTACATTTTCTAGGTCAGCAATTTCACCTGATTTGAAAGGTGCTGTTAGTGTGCAGCAACATTCCAGCCTAGATAGAACAAGTGACCTGAAGAGCGTCATCATTGGCTTGGCCTCCCTAGTTTTGAAGGTTCTCATTATCCATCCTGTCATTTTTCTAGCAAATGCGATTGATACAATGTTATGGTCCTTGAAGGTGAGATCCTCTGACATGATCACTCCCAGGTCTTTGACGTTGGTGTTTCGCTCTATTTTGTGGCCAGAATTTGTTTTGTACTCTGATGAAGATTTAATTTCCTCGTGTTTACCATATCTGAGTAATTGAAATTTCTCATCATTGAACTTCATATTGTTATCTGCAGCCCACTGAAAGATTCGGTTGATGTCCGCCTGGAGCCTTGCAGTGTCTGCAATGGAAGACACTGTCATGCAGATTCGGATGTCATCTGCAAAGGAAGACACGGTGCTGTGGCTGACATCCTTGTCTATGTCGGATATGAGGATGAGGAACAAGATGGGAGCGAGTACTGTGCCTTGTGGAACAGAGCTTTTCACCGTAGCTGCCTCGGACTTTACTCTGTTGACGACTACTCTCTGTGTTCTGTTAGCGAGGAAATTATAGATCCATCGACCGACTTTTCCTGTTATCCCTTTAGCACGCATTTTGTGCGCTATTACGCCATGGTCACACTTGTCGAAGGCTTTTGCAAAGTCTGTATATATTACATCAGCATTCTTTTTATCTTCTAGTGCATTTAGGACCTTGTCGTAGTGATCCAATAGTTGAGACAGACAGGACCGACCTGTTCTAAACCCATGTTGCCCTGGGTTGTGTAACTGATGGGTTTCTAGATGGGTGGTGATCTTGCTTCTTAGGACCCTTTCAAAGATTTTTATGATATGGGATGTTAGTGCTATTGGTCTGTAGTTCTTTGCTGTTGCTTTACTGCCCCCTTTGTGGAGTGGGGGAGTGGGGCTATGTCTTGTTTTTAGTAACTGTGGGACGACCCCCGTGTCCATGCTCCCTCTCCATAGGATGGAAAAGGCTCGTGATAGGGGCTTCTGCAGTACTTGTTGAACACGGAGTTCCAGGAGTCTGGCCCTGGGGCAGAGTGCATGGGCATGTCATTTATCGCCTATTCGAAGTCATTTGGCGTCAGGATATCACCGGATAGGCTTGTGTTAACCAAATTTTGTGGCTCTCTCATAAAAAATTCGTTTTGATCTTCGACACTCAGTCTGGTTAGCGGCTTGCTAAAAACTGAGTCATATTGGGACTTGAGTAGCTCACTCATTTCCTTGCTGTCATCTGTGTAGGACCCATCTTGTTTAAGTAGGGGCCCAATACTGGATGTTGTTCTCGACTTTGATTTGGCATAGGAGAAGAAATACTTTGGGTTTCTTTCGATTTCATTTATGGCTTTTAGTTCTTCCCGCGATTCCTGACTCCTATAAGATTCCTTTAGCTTGAGTTCGATGCTTGCTATTTCTCTGACCAGTGTCTCCCTACGCATTTCAGATATATTGACCTCTTTTAGCTGCTCTGTTATTCTTTTCCGTCGCCTGTAGAGGGAGCGCCTGTCTCTTTCTATTTTACATCTACTCCTCCTTTTTCTTAGAGGAATAAGCCTTGTGCATACATCGAGTGCCACCAAGTTAATCTGTTCTAGGCATACGTTGGGGTCTGTGTTGCTTAGTATATCTTCCCAGCTTATATCGGTTAGGACTTGGTTTACTTGGTCCCACTTTATGTTTTTGTTATTGAAGTTGAATTTGGTGAATGCTCCCTCGTGGCTAGTCTCATTATGTTGGTCTGGGGCTCCACGCATACATGTCTGAACGTCAATTATGTTGTGATCTGAGTATATTGTTTTTGATATGGTGACATTTCTTATCAGATCATCATTGTTAGTGAAGATGAAGTCTAGTGTATTCTCCAGTCTAGTAGGCTCTATTATTTGCTGGTTTAAATTGAATTTTGTGCAGAGATTTAAAAGCTGGTGTGAGTGTGAGTTTTCATCAGAGCTGCCTCCTGGTGTTATTACTGCAACAATATTATTTGCTATATTCCTCCATTTTAGGTGCCTTAAGTTGAAATCCCCCAGGAGCAAGATGTTGGTACAAAAAACACACCGCAGCATACACCACATACAGCATTGATATAACACAACATACCCACAAACATGACAAAATATAAACACATCACAACATACACATCATAAGCCATGCACGGGGCCAAGAGCTATGAATCGACCCCTGCAACCACAAATAGTTGAGTACACTCACCATAATATATACAAACACAAACACAAATACAAATTTTTTATTTCCTTGCAAGTTTATAATAAGATTATGTAGTTACAATAATGAGTTGGAGTGCAGAAGCCACTATCATGCCATGGCATTATGGCCACACTAAATTTAATGACTTACTGACTCATAGTTTAAGTTGTGGATCTGTTTTTATTTGTAGTAGACAGTAAGTTTACTCAAATTACAATCTGGGGATATTACACTGGGACAAGTTGAAAGTATTTTGTAGGTTGTGTATATCAATAGTAAATATTTAAACTATATTATGGTAATATAACATTGAGCGTTGTTGATAGTTTACAGTATGAGAATGCTTTAATTTGGTATAAGGCTGTATTGTTTTGGGCAAGTATTTATACTACAATGTAGTATTAAGTAATATATGAACTTTGGGTATCTAATTATGAAGTGTTGAGATTTAGATAATTGGCAGATTTTTCGGTATAGTTAAGTATTGAGTATTTAGTTTAGGGTGGGTAGGTGATTTTTGAGAAGAGTCTTAAATTGATGTTCAGACCGGGTTACTTTAGTATTTAGTGATAAAGTATTCCAAATTTTAGGGCCCTTTATGTGCATCGAGTTCTTACGCAGTGTGATGTGGACACTGTGATGTGGACACAGTGTGATGTGGACACAGTGTGATGTGGACACAGTGTGATGTGGACACAGTGTGATGTGGACACAGTGTGATGTGGACACAGTGTGATGTGGACACGGGAGCAGGGAGAGAGAGGGCCCAGTAGCAACCGGTGAAGAGGCGGGGCCAGGAGCTAAGACTCGACCCCTGCAACCACAAATAGGTGAGTACACGGGGTACATCAAAAGTGATGTGTGTCTTGTACACAGCATAACATACACTACTAAACTTTCACACAATATAGAATGCACAACATACAATGCAACATTCACACATACCACACAACTTTCATACAACATACACACGCCACATAACATGCAACGTACTACAACACACAGAACACCACACAACATACAACGCAACATTCACACATACCACACAACTTTCATACAACATACACACGCCACATAACATGCAACATACTACAACACACAGAGCACCATACAACATACATACACATCAATCAAAATATACCTAACTTACACACAACATTTAATATACACCATACGAGAAGCAAATATTACTACAGAAAAAGCGTCTTTCCTCCAAAAATTCCACCAGTCAACTATAGTGATAATATAGCATTTGTTGTGGTGGAGACAGAAAAAAACCTAGAAAAGCTAGATACAGTGATCGATAAACAAGGGTTGAGGCTCGACCGTTCGTCATTGTAGGAGCTGCCAGCAATCACCGGTTCTTCAACATGCAAGTTATACTTTTCTATCAATCAAATCACATATTACTCGGTTAGATAATTTCCAGTAGATCCTTCATGTGTTAGCCCAAATCACCGACCAGTATGCTTTAAATAAGAGACCCTGATCAGATCCGACTGGTTTCGAACCCTTGACTGGTCCGAACCCTTGACTAGTCCGAACCCTTGACCGGTTTCAAACGGATTCGTTGGACAATAAAGCATACTGTAAATAGACGGGGTTTTAGGCGCCCTTATCAAACACAGACAATAAATGTAAAACAAACGTACTCCGGTAAGCTGTATTAATATACAAGTACAGTTAGAAACAGAAATACAAATAGCTAGAGCTTCACTTTAAGGAGGTTATTAGTAGAATATTCAACAGGTTACTAGTAGAATTACAGTAAATCAACCATTCAAATCACATTATGAAGCTCTGTGTAGTCTGCAGTCAAACAAACGGGCTTCCGCATGGATAAATTGTCATTTTTGTGAAAATTGGTGTCACGCCTCTTGTGCAGATATCCAAGAACTAGCTACAAGCAGTATTAAATCAGGGAAGTGTTTTTGGGTATGCCCAAATGAGAGCAATCTGTGGACTAAAATCACATTGATATTAAAAGAGGATAACATCAAAGCAGCCTTCATAGAAAACCTGGAAGTTTTCTATAACAGACGGGAAAATAAAAAGTCTGGGATGGATGGTATCACCCTTGGTGCTGACCATGTAGTTAGAAACTGTAAGGCTGGAGGTGCTGCCCCGGTAGTCAGTAAATGTGGGGCTGATAGTGCTGTCCTGGTAGACAGTAATGGTGAAGCTGGAGGTGCTGTCCTGGTAGACAGTAATGGTGAAGCTGGAGGTGCTGTCCTGGGAGACAGTAATGGTGAAGCTGGAGATTTTGTCCAGGTAGTCAGGAAATATACGCAGGAGGGAATGCATATAAATGACCTCATGGGAGACAGGAGCTGTAGTGGGGAAACAAATGTAGTCAAGGACAAGATAAAGCCAATATTACAAACTAGTAATACCACAGGAAATAGCAAACAAGAGGACTCCACTAGCAATAGTGAGGATATATTACCAGAAACAACTGGTGAGAGCTCCACTGTTAGTACTAGTGGGGATAGGAATGAGACAGGTAAACATGCACCAACAGGGAATACAGTCACAGAAACCCAAGGCAAACGGAAACCAAGCCTGTGCACATACTATGCACTTGGTATCTGCAGGCATGGGAAATCTGGAAAAACAGATGGGACGTGCAACTATGACTACCCTAGAAAATGCCATGCCCATATGACAACAAGAAAATGCAAACTCCCTTCCTGTAAGCTTTTTCACCCAGAAATGTGCCCCTCTTCAGTACAGGAAAGACTGTGCTATAACTTAAATTGCCAGGCACACCATCTAAAGGGGACAAAAAGATACAAAACATCCAGGCCATGGGAAAACCTGGGTAGCCACAGCCATTCAAGAGGGAGAGGTTTTTTAGTGCAAAGAAGGAAAAAAACTGGCAGGAAATGGCGGAAATCGTACACCAAATCCAGTCATTCCTGAAGTGGAACCACAGTCGATGGCCTCCACCTCAAACCAACAGATACAGATACTAATGCCGGAAAAAAAAATATCCCCCCAGTACCAACAATACCACCAGTCCGATGACATACTTTGCAAATATATAGGGTCTAAAGCCAGCAACGAACAACAAAATATCTTTCATCCGTGGACTACTTGCAGAGGCAAATGCAATGTTTGCGGCTTTCACAGAGACCCACATAAAGAATCACTTGGACAACGAAATATGGATCCCAGGTTACAACCTATACAGATGCGACAGAGTGAACAGGCAAAACGGGGGGGATGGGGGCTGTACATCGCAGAGTAACTTGTTTGCACAGAACTGCTTAATGCCTCAAATGATGTAGTGGAAGTTTTAGCAGTAAAGATCGAGAACCAAAACCTAGTCATTGTGGTAGTCTACAAGCCTCCGGATGCAAAGTCCCAGCAATTCCAGGAACAGCTGTCAAAAATTGACCATTGTCTGGAAAATCTCCCAGCTCCTGCACCCAACATCTTGCTCCTGGGGGATTTCAACTTAAAGCACCTAAAATGGAGGAATATAGCAAATAATATTGTTGCAGTGATAACACCAGGAGGCAGCTCTGACTAGAACTCACACACACACGAGCTTTTAAATCTCTGCACAAAATTCAATTTAAACCAGCAAATAATAGAGCCTACTAGACTTGAGAATACACTAGACCTCATCTTCACTAACAATGATGATCTGATACGAAATGTCACCATATCAAAAACAATATACTCAGATCACAACATAATCGAGGTTCAGACATGTATGCGCGGAGCCCCAGACCAACATAATGAGATTAGTCACAAGGGAGCATTCACCAAATTCAACTTCAATAACAAAAACATAAAGTGGGACCAAGTAAACCAAGTCCTAACCGATATAAGCTGGGAAGATAGACTAAGCAACACAGACACCAACTTATGCCTAAAACAGATTAACTCGGTGGCACTCGATGTATGCACAAGGCTTATTCCTCTAAGAAAAAGGAGGAGTAGATGTAAAATAGACAGAGACAGGCGCTCCCTTTACAGGCGACGGAAAAGAATAACAGAGCGGCTAAAAGAGGCCAATATATCTGAAATGCGTAGGGAGACACTGGTCAGAGAAATAGCAAACGTCGAACTTAAGCTAAAGGAATCTTATAGGAGTCGGGAATCGCGGGAAGAACTAAAAGCCATAAATGAAATTGAAAGAAACCCAAACTATTTCTTTTCTTATGGCAAATCAAAGTCGAGAACAAAGTCCAGTATTGGGCCCCTACTTAAACAAGATGGGTCCTACACAGATGACAGCAAGGAAATGAGTGAGCTACTCAAGTCCCAATATGACTCAGTTTTTAGCAAGCCGCTAACCAGACTGCCCCAGGGCCAGACTCATGGAACTCCGTGTTCATCAAGAACTGCAAGAAACCTCTATCACGAGCTTTTACCATACTATGGAGAGGGAGCATGGACACGGGGGTCATCCCACAGTTACTAAAAACAACAGACATAGCCCCACTCCACAAAGGGGGCAGTAAAGCAATAGCAAAGAACTACAGACCGATAGCACTAACATCCCATATCATAAAAATCTTTGAAAGGGTCCTAAGAAGCAAGATCGCCACCCATCTAGATACCCATCAATTACACAACCCAGGGCAACATGGGTTTAGAACAGGTCGCTCCTGTCTGTCTCAACTATTGGATCGCTACGACAAGGTCCTAGATGCACTAGAAGACAAAAAGAATGCAGATGTAATATATACAGACTTTGCAAAAGCTTTTGACAAGTGTGACCATGGCTTAATAGCGCACAAAATGCGTGCCAAAGGAATAACAGGAAAAGTTGGTAGATGGATCTATAATTTCCTCACAAACAGGACACAAATAGTAGTCAACAGAGTAAAGTCTGAGGCGGCTACGGTGAAAAGCTCTGTTCCACAAGGCACAGTACTCGCTCCCATCTTGTTTCTCATCCTCATATCTGACATAGACAAGGATGTCAGCCACAGCAACGTGTCTTCCTTTGTAGATGACACCCGATTCTGCATGACAGTGTCTTCCATTGCAGACACTGCAAGGCTCCAGGCAGACATCAACCAAATCTTTCAGTGGGCTGCAGAAAACAATATGAAGTTCAACGATGAGAAATTTCAATTACTCAGATATGGTAAACACGAGTAAATTAAATCTTCATCAGAGTACAAAACAAATTCTGGCCACAAAATAGAGCGAAACACCAACGTCAAAGACCTGGGAGTGATCATGTCGGAGGATCTCACCTTCAAGGACCATAACATTGTATCAATCGCATCTGCTAGAAAAATGACAGGATGGATAATGAGAACCTTCAAAACTAGGGATGCCAAGCCCATGATGACACTCTTCAGGTCACTTGTTCTATCTAGGCTGGAATATTGCTGCACACTAACAGCACCTTTCAAGGCAGGTGAAACTGCTGACCTAGAAAATGTACAGAGAGCCTTCACGGAGCGCATAACGGAGATAAAACACCTCAATTACTTGGAGCGCTTGAATTTCCTGACCCTGTACTCCCTGGAACGCAGGTGGGAGAGATACATGATTATATACACCTGGAAAATCCTAGAGGGACTAGTACCGTACCGAACTTGCACACGAAAATCACTCACTACGAAAGCAAAAGACTTGGCAGACGATGCAACATCCCCCCAATGAAAAGCAGGGGTGTCACTAGCACGTTAAGAGACCATACAATAAGTGTCAGGGGCCCGAGACTGTTCAACTGCCTCCCAGCATACATAAGGGGGATTACCAATAGACCCCTGGCAGTCTTCAAGCAGGCACTGGATGAGCACCTAAAGTCGGTACCTGACCAGCCGGGCTGTGACTCGTACGTTGGTTTACGTGCAGCCAGCAGCAACAGCCTGGTTGATCAGGCTCTGATCCACCAGGAGGCCTGGTCACAGACCGGGCCGCGGGGGCGTTGACCCCCGGAACTCTCTCCAGGTAAACTCCAGGTACACACGATGTATACACATCCTTAAAATATATTCAATACAACATACAACACACACAACATTTATTCACCGCATAACAAACACATCATACAAACACAACACTCCACATACACTATTCACGCACCACATAACATAAATACAAAATACAGCATACACAAGACAACATACATCATACAACATACATGTACTATACAACATACAGCATACATGTACCATACAACATACACACATCATAAAACACATCACATTCATGTCTGCTAGAAATTTTAAACTGTACCAGTGAACTTACAAGGTACATCCTACCAGCGCTTGGAACTAATCTGGAAGAAAATAGTACACACTCAGAGAAAAAAAGGATAAAACGTGTCAATAACATAGCAGAGCCAGACTCCCAGAGGGGAACTATGACCTAGCATGTCTTGTACAGTAACATAGCAGAGCCAGACTCCCAGAGGGGAACTATGACCTAGCATGTCTTGTACAGTAACATAGCAGAGCCAGACTCCCAGAGGGGGACTATGACCTAGCATGTCTTGTACAGTAACATAGCAGAGCCAGACTCCCAGAGGGGGACTATGACCTAGCATGTCTTGTACAGTAACATAGCAGAGCCAGACTCCCAGAGGGGAACTATGACCTAGCATTTCGTGTACAATAACATAGCAGAGGCAGACTCCCAGAGGGGAACTATGACCTAGTATGTCTTGTACAGTAACATAGCAGAGCCAGACTCCCAGAGGGGAACTATGACCTAGCATTTCGTGTACAATAACATAGCAGAGGCAGACTCCCAGAGGGGAACTATGACCTAGTATGTCTTGTACAGTAACATAGCAGAGCCAGACACCCAGAGGGGAACTATGACCTAGCATGTCGTGTACAATAACATAGCAGAGCCAGACTCCCAGAGGGGAACTATGACCTAGTATGTCTTGTACAGTAACATAGCAGAGCCAGACTCCCAGAGGGGAACTATGACCTAGCATGTCGTGTACAATAACATAGCAGAGCCAGACTCCCAGAGGGGAACTATGACCTAGCATGTCTTGTACAGTAACATAGCAGAGCCAGACTCCCAGAGGGGAACTATGACCTAGCATGTCGTGTACAATAACATAGCAGAGCCAGACTCCCAGAGGGGAGCTATGACCTAGCATGTCGTGTACAATAACACAGCAGAGCCAGACTCCCAGAGGGGAACTATGACCTAGCATGTCGTGTACAATAACATAGCAGAGCCAGACTCCCAGAGGGGAACTATGACCTAGCATGTCGTGTACAATAACATAGCAGAGCCAGACTCCCAGAGGGGAACTATGACCTAGCATTTCTTGTACAATAACGCACCAGAGCCAGACTCCCAGAGGGGGACTATGACCTAGCATGTCGTGTACAATAACATAGCAGAGCCAGACTCCGAGAGGGGAACTATGACCTAGCATGTCGTGTAAAATAACATAGCAGAGTCAGACTCCCAGAGGGGAACTATGACCTAGCATGTTGTGTACAATAACATAGCAGAGCCAGACTCCCAGAGGGGAACTATGACCTAGCATGTCGTGTACAATAACATAGCAGAGCCAGACTCCCAGAGGGGAACTATGACCTAGCATTTCGTGTACAATAACGCAGCAGAGCCAGACTCCCAGAGGGGAACTATGACCTAGCATGTCGTGTACAATAACATAGCAGAGCCAGACTCCCAGAGGTGAACTATGACCTAGCATGTCGTGTACAATAACATAGCAGAGCCAGACTCCCAGAGGGGAACTATGACCTAGCATGTCGTGTACAATAACATAGCAGAGCCAGACTCCCAGAGGGGAACTATGACCTAGCATGTCTTGTACAGTAACATAGCAGAGCCAGACTCCCAGAGGGGAACTATGACCTAGCATGTCGTGTACAATAACATAGCAGAGTCAGACTCCCAGAGGGGAACTATGACCTAGCATGTTGTGTACAATAACATAGCAGAGCCAGACTCCCAGAGGGGAACTATGACCTAGCATGTCGTGTACAATAACATAGCAGAGCCAGACTCCCAGAGGGGAACTATGACCTAGCATGTCGTGTACAATAACGCAGCAGAGCCAGACTCCCAGAGGGGAGCTATGACCTAGCATGTCGTGTACAATAACATAGCAGAGCCAGACTCCCAGAGGGGAACTATGACCTAGCATGTCGTGTACAATAACATAGCAGAGCCAGACTCCCAGAGGGGAACTATGACCTAGCATGTCGTGTACAATAACATAGCAGAGCCAGACTCCCAGAGGGGAACTATGACCTAGCATGTCTTGTACAGTAACATAGCAGAGCCAGACTCCCAGAGGGGAACTATGACCTAGCATGTCGTGTACAATAACATAGCAGAGCCAGACTCCCAGAGGGGAACTATGACCTAGCATGTCTTGTACAGTAACATAGCAGAGCCAGACTCCCAAAGGGGAACTATGACCTAGCATGTCGTGTACAATAACATAGCAGAGCCAGACTCCCAGAGGGGAGCTATGACCTAGCATGTCGTGTACAATAACACAGCAGAGCCAGACTCCCAGAGGGGAACTATGACCTAGCATGTCGTGTACAATAACATAGCAGAGCCAGACTCCCAGAGGGGAACTATGAGCTAGCATGTCGTGTACAATAACATAGCAGAGCCAGACTCCCAGAGGTGAATTATGACCTAGCATGTCGTGTACAATAACATAGCAGAGCCAGACTCCCAGAGGGGAACTATGACCTAGCATGTCGTGTACAATAACATAGAGCCAGACTCCCAGAGGGGAACTATGACCTAGCATGTCTTGTACAGTAACATAGCAGAGCCAGACTCCCATAGAAGAACTATGACCTAGCATGTCGTGTACAATAACATAGCAGAGCCAGACTCCCAGAGGGGAGCTATGACCTAGCATGTCGTGTACAATAACACAGCAGAGCCAGACTCCCAGAGGGGAACTATGACCTAGCATGTCGTGTACAATAACATAGCAGAGCCAGACTCCCAGAGGGGAACTATGACCTAGCATGTCTTGTACAGTAACATAGCAGAGCCAGACTCCCAGAGGGGAACTATGACCTAGCATGTCGTGTACAATAACATAGCAGAGCCAGACTCCCAGAGGGGAACTATGACCTAGCATGTCGTGTACAATAACACAGCAGAGCCAGACTCCCAGAGGGATACTATGACCTATCATGTCGTGTACAATAACATAGCAGAGCCAGACTCCCAGAGGGGAACTATGACCTAGCATTTCGTGTACAATAACGCAGCAGAGCCAGACTCCCAGAGGGGAACTATGACCTAGCATGTCGTGTACAATAACATAGCAGAGCCAGACTCCCAGAGGGGAACTATGACCTAGCATGTCGTGTACAATAACATAGCAGAGCCAGACTCCCAGAGGGGAGCTATGACCTAGCATGTCGTGTACAATAACACAGCAGAGCCAGACTCCCAGAGGGGAACTATGACCTAGCATGTCGTGTACAATAACATAGCAGAGCCAGACTCCCAGAGGGAAACTCCTAGCATTTCGTGTACAATAACGCAGCAGAGCCAGACTCCCAGAGGGGAACTATGACCTAGCATGTCGTGTACAATAACATAGCAGAGCCAGACTCCCAGAGGGGAACTATGACCTAGCATGTCGTGTACAATAACATAGCAGAGCCAGACTCCCAGAGGGGAACTATGACCTAGCATGTCGTGTACAATAACATAGCAGAGCCAGACTCCCAGAGGGGAACTATGACCTAGCATGTCGTGTACAATAACATAGCAGAGCCAGACTCCCAGAGGGGAACTATGACCTAGCATGTCGTGTACAATAACATAGCAGAGCCAGACTCCCAGAGGGGAACTATGACCTAGCATGTCGTGTACAATAACATAGCAGAGCCAGACTCCCAGAGGGGAACTATGACCTAGCATGTCGTACAGTAACAATAGACATACCTAGCAGTCGTGTACAATAACATAGCCAGACTCCCAGAGGGGAACTATGACCTAGCATGTCGTGTACAATAACATAGCAGAGCCAGACTCCCAGAGGGGAACTATGACCTAGCATGTCGTGTACAATAACATAGCAGAGCCAGACTCCCAGAGGGGAACTATGACCTAGCATGTCTTGTACAGTAACATAGCAGAGCCAGACTCCCAGAGGGGAACTATGACCTAGCATGTCGTGTACAATAACATAGCAGAGCCAGACTCCCAGAGGGGAACTATGACCTAGCATGTCGTGTACAATAACATAGCAGAGCCAGACTCCCAGAGGGGAATTATGACCTAGTATGTCGCAGCAGAGCCAGACTGTACAGCATAACATAGCAGAGCCAGACTCCCAGAGGGGAACTATGACCTAGCATGTCGTGTACAATAACATAGCAGAGCCAGACTCCCAGAGGGGAACTATGACCTAGCATGTCGTGTACAATAACATAGCAGAGCCAGACTCCCAGAGGGGAACTATGACCTAGCATGTCGTGTACAATAACATAGCAGAGCCAGACTCCCAGAGGGGAACTATGACCTAGCATGTCGTGTACAATAACATAGCAGAGCCAGACTCCCAGAGGGGAACTATGACCTAGCATGTCTTGTACAGTAACATAGCAGAGCCAGACTCCCAGAGGGGAACTATGACCTAGCATGTCGTGTACAATAACATAGCAGAGCCAGACTCCCAGAGGGGAGCTATGACCTAGCATGTCGTGTACAATAACACAGCAGAGCCAGACTCCCAGAGGGGAACTATGACCTAGCATGTCGTGTACAATAACATAGCAGAGCCAGACTCCCAGAGGGGAACTATGACCTAGCATGTCGTGTACAATAACATAGCAGAGCCAGACTCCCAGAGGGGAACTATGACCTAGCATGTCGTGTACAATAACATAGCAGAGCCAGACTCCCAGAGGGGAACTATGACCTAGCATGTCGTGTACAATAACATAGCAGAGCCAGACTCCCAGAGGGAAACTATGACCTAGCATGTCGTGTACAATAACATAGCAGAGCCAGACTCCCAGAGGGGAACTATGACCTAGCATGTCGTGTACAATAACATAGCAGAGCCAGACTCCCAGAGGGGAACTATGACCTAGCATGTCGTGTACAATAACATAGCAGAGCCAGACTCCCAGAGGGGAACTATGACCTAGCATGTCGTGTACAATAACATAGCAGAGCCAGACTCCCAGAGGGGAACTATGACCTAGCATGTCGTGTACAATAACATAGCAGAGCCAGACTCCCAGAGGGGAACTATGACCTAGCATGTCGTGTACAATAACATAGCAGAGCCAGACTCCCAGAGGGGAACTATGACCTAGCATGTCGTGTACAATAACATAGCAGAGCCAGACTCCCAGAGGGGAACTATGACCTAGCATGTCGTGTACAATAACAAAGCAGAGCCAGACTCCCAGAGGGGAACTATGACCTAGCATGTCGTGTACAATAACATAGCAGAGCCAGACTCCCAGAGGGGAACTATGACCTAGCATGTCGTGTACAATAACATAGCAGAGCCAGACTCCCAGAGGGGAACTATGACCTAGCATGTTGTGTACAATAACATAGCAGAGCCAGACTCTAAGAGGGGAACTATGACCTAGCATGTCGTGTACAATAACATAGAGCCAGACTCCCAGAGGGGAACTATGACCTAGCATGTCGTGTACAATAACATAGCAGAGCCAGACTCCCAGAGGGGAACCATGACCTAGCATGTCGTGTACAATAACACAGCAGAGCCAGACTCCCAGAGGGGAACTATGACCTAGCATGTCGTGTACAATAACATAGCAGAGCCAGACTCCCAGAGGGGAACTATGACCTAGCATGTCGTGTACAATAACATAGCAGAGCCAGACTCCCAGAGGGGAACTATGACCTAGCATGTCTTGTACAGTAACATAGCAGAGCCAGACTCCCAGAGGGGAACTATGACCTAGCATGTCGTGTACAATAACATAGCAGAGCCAGACTCCCAGAGGGGAGCTATGACCTAGCATGTCGTGTACAATAACACAGCAGAGCCAGACTCCCAGAGGGGAACTATGACCTAGCATGTCGTGTACAATAACATAGCAGAGCCAGACTCCCAGAGGGGAACTATGACCTAGCATGTCGTGTACAATAACATAGCAGAGCCAGACTCCCAGAGGGGAACTATGACCTAGCATGTCTTGTACAATAACATAGCAGAGCCAGACTCCCAGAGGGGAACTATGACCTAGCATGTCGTGTACAATAACATAGCAGAGCCAGACTCCCAGAGGGGAACTATGACCTAGCATGTCGTGTACAATAACATAGCAGAGCCAGACTCCCAGAGGGGAACTATGACCTAGCATGTCGTGTACAATAACATAGCAGAGCCAGACTCCCAGAGGGGAACTATGACCTAGCATGTCGTGTACAATAACATAGCAGAGCCAGACTCCCAGAGGGGAACTATGACCTAGCATGTCGTGTACAATAACATAGCAGAGCCAGACTCCCAGAGGGGAACTATGACCTAGCATGTCGTGTACAATAACATAGCAGAGCCAGACTCCCAGAGGGGAACTATGACCTAGCATTTCGTGTACAATAACGCAGCAGAGCCAGACTCCCAGAGGGGAACTATGACCTAGCATGTCGTGTACAATAACATAGCAGAGCCAGACTCCCAGAGGGGAACTATGACCTAGCATGTCGTGTACAATAACATAGCAGAGCCAGACTCCCAGAGGGGAGCTATGACCTAGCATGTCGTGTACAATAACACAGCAGAGCCAGACTCCCAGAGGGGAACTATGACCTAGCATGTCGTGTACAATAACATAGCAGAGCCAGACTCCCAGAGGGAAACTGTGACCTAGCATTTCGTGTACAATAACATAGCAGAGCCAGACTCCCAGAGGTGAACTATGACCTAGCATGTCGTGTACAATAACATAGCAGAGCCAGACTCCCAGAGGGGAACTATGACCTAGCATGTCGTGTACAATAACACAGCAGAGCCAGACTCCCAGAGGGGAACTATGACCTAGCATGTCGTGTACAATAACATAGCAGAGCCAGACTCCCAGAGGGGAACTATGACCTAGCATGTCTTGTACAGTAACATAGCAAAGCCAGACTCCCAGATGGGAACTATGACCTAGCATGTCGTGTACAATAACATAGCAGAGCCAGACTCCCAGAGGGGAACTATGACCTAGCATGTCGTGTACAATAACATAGCAGAGCCAGACTCCCAGAGGGGAACTATGACCTAGCATGTTGTGTACAATAACATTACAGAGCCAGACTCCAAGAGGGGAACTATGACCTAGCATGTCGTGTACAATAACATAGAGCCAGACTCCCAGAGGGGAACTATGACCTAGCATGTCGTGTACAATAATATAGCAGAGCCAGACTCCCAGAGGGGAACCATGACCTAGTATGTCTTGTACAGTAACATAGCAGAGCCAGACACCCAGAGGGGAACTATGACCTAGCATGTCGTGTACAATAACATAGCAGAGCCAGACTCCCAGAGGGGAACTATGACCTAGTATGTCTTGTACAGTAACATAGCAGAGCCAGACTCCCAGAGGGGAACTATGACCTAGCATGTCGTGTACAATAACATAGCAGAGCCAGACTCCCAGAGGGGAACTATGACCTAGCATGTCTTGTACAGTAACATAGCAGAGCCAGACTCCCAGAGGGGAACTATGACCTAGCATGTCGTGTACAATAACATAGCAGAGCCAGACTCCCAGAGGGGAGCTATGACCTAGCATGTCGTGTACAATAACACAGCAGAGCCAGACTCCCAGAGGGGAACTATGACCTAGCATGTCGTGTACAATAACATAGCAGAGCCAGACTCCCAGAGGGGAACTATGACCTAGCATGTCGTGTACAATAACATAGCAGAGCCAGACTCCCAGAGGGGAACTATGACCTAGCATTTCTTGTACAATAACGCACCAGAGCCAGACTCCCAGAGGGGGACTATGACCTAGCATGTCGTGTACAATAACATAGCAGAGCCAGACTCCCAGAGGGGAACTATGACCTAGCATGTCGTGTAAAATAACATAGCAGAGTAACATAGCAGAGTTGTGTACCAGACTCCCAGAGGGGAACTATGACCTAGCATGTCGTGTACAATAACATAGCAGAGCCAGACTCCCAGAGGGGAACTATGACCTAGCATGTCGTGTACAATAACATAGCAGAGCCAGACTCCCAGAGGGGAACTATGACCTAGCATGTCTTGTACAGTAACATAGCAGAGCCAGACTCCCAGAGGGGAACTATGACCTAGCATGTCGTGTACAATAACATAGCAGAGCCAGACTCCCAGAGGGGAACTATGACCTAGCATGTCGTGTACAATAACATAGCAGAGCCAGACTCCCAGAGGGGAACTATGACCTAGCATGTCGTGTACAATAACATAGCAGAGCCAGACTCCCAGAGGGGAACTATGACCTAGCATGTCGTGTACAATAACATAGCAGAGCCAGACTCCCAGAGGGGAACTATGACCTAGCATGTCGTGTACAATAACATAGCAGAGCCAGACTCCCAGAGGGGAACTATGACCTAGCATGTCGTGTACAATAACATAGCAGAGCCAGACTCCCAGAGGGGAACTATGACCTAGCATGTCGTGTACAATAACATAGCAGAGCCAGACTCCCAGAGGGGAACTATGACCTAGCATGTCGTGTACAATAACATAGCAGAGCCAGACTCCCAGAGGGGAACTATGACCTAGCATGTCGTGTACAATAACATAGCAGAGCCAGACTCCCAGAGGGGAACTATGACCTAGCATGTCTTGTACAGTAACATAGCAGAGCCAGACTCCCAGATGGGAACTATGACCTAGCATGTCGTGTACAATAACATAGCAGAGCCAGACTCCCAGAGGGGAACTATGACCTAGCATGTTGTGTACAATAACATAGCAGAGCCAGACTCCAAGAGGGGAACTATGACCTAGCATGTCGTGTACAATAACATAGAGCCAGACTCCCAGAGGGGAACTATGACCTAGCATGTCGTGTACAATAACATAGCAGAGCCAGACTCCCAGAGGGGAACTATGACCTAGTATGTCTTGTACAGTAACATAGCAGAGCCAGACACCCAGAGGGGAACTATGACCTAGCATGTCGTGTACAATAACATAGCAGAGCCAGACTCCCAGAGGGGAACTATGACCTAGTATGTCTTGTACAGTAACATAGCAGAGCCAGACTCCCAGAGGGGAACTATGACCTAGCATGTCGTGTACAATAACATAGCAGAGCCAGACTCCCAGAGGGGAACTATGACCTAGCATGTCGTGTACAATAACATAGTACAGTAACATAGCAGAGCCAGACTCCCAGAGGGGAACTATGACCTAGCATGTCGTGTACAATAACATAGCAGAGCCAGACTCCCAGAGGGGAACTATGACCTAGCATGTCGTGTACAATAACATAGCAGAGCCAGACTCCCAGAGGGGAACTATGACCTAGCATGTCGTGTACAATAACATAGCAGAGCCAGACTCCCAGAGGGGAACTATGACCTAGCATGTCGTGTACAATAACATAGCAGAGCCAGACTCCCAGAGGGGAACTATGACCTAGCATGTCGTGTACAATAACATAGCAGAGCCAGACTCCCAGAGGGGAACTATGACCTAGCATGTCGTGTACAATAACATAGCAGAGCCAGACTCCCAGAGGGGAACTATGACCTAGCATGTCGTGTACAATAACATAGCAGAGCCAGACTCCCAGAGGGGAACTATGACCTAGCATGTCGTGTACAATAACATAGCAGAGCCAGACTCCCAGAGGGGAACTATGACCTAGCATGTCGTGTACAATAACATAGCAGAGCCAGACTCCCAGAGGGGAACTATGACCTAGCATGTCGTGTACAATAACATAGCAGAGCCAGACTCCCAGAGGGGAACTATGACCTAGCATGTCGTGTACAATAACATAGCAGAGCCAGACTCCCAGAGGGGAACTATGACCTAGCATGTCGTGTACAATAACATAGCAGAGCCAGACTCCCAGAGGGGAACTATGACCTAGCATGTCTTGTACAATAACATAGCAGAGCCAGACTCCCAGAGGGGAACTATGACCTAGCATGTCGTGTACAATAACATAGCAGAGCCAGACTCCCAGAGGGGAACTATGACCTAGCATGTCGTGTACAATAACATAGCAGAGCCAAACTCCCAGAGGGGAACTATGACCTAGCATGTCGTGTACAATAACATAGCAGAGCCAGACTCCCAGAGGGGAACTATGACCTAGCATGTCGTGTACAATAACATAGCAGAGCCAGACTCCCAGAGGGGAACTATGACCTAGCATGTCGTGTACAATAACATAGCAGAGCCAGACTCCCAGAGGGGAACTATGACCTAGCATGTCGTGTACAATAACATAGCAGAGCCAGACTCCCAGAGGGGAACTATGACCTAGCATGTCGTGTACAATAACATAGCAGAGCCAGACTCCCAGAGGGGAACTATGACCTAGCATGTCGTGTACAATAACATAGCAGAGCCAGACTCCCAGAGGGGAACTATGACCTAGCATGTCGTGTACAATAACATAGCAGAGCCAGACTCCCAGAGGGGAACTATGACCTAGCATGTCGTGTACAATAACATAGCAGAGCCAGACTCCCAGAGGGGAACTATGACCTAGCATGTCGTGTACAATAACATAGCAGAGCCAGATTCCCAGAGGGGAACTATGACCTAGCATGTCTTGTACAGTAACATAGCAGAGCCAGGCTCCCAGAGGGGAATTATGACCTAGCATGTCGTGTACAATAACATAGCAGAGCCAGACTCCCAGAGGGGAACTATGACCTAGCATGTCTTGTACAGTAACATAGCAGAGCCAGACTCCCAGAGGGGAACTATGACCTAGCATGTCGTGTACAATAACATAGCAGAGCCAGGGTCCCAGAGGGGAACTATGACCTAGCATGTCTTGTACAATAACATAGCAGAGCCAGACTCCCAGAGGGGAACTATGACCTAGCATGTCGTGTACAATAACATAGCAGAGCCAGACTCCCAGAGGGGAACTATGACCTAGCATGTCGTGTACAATAACATAGCAGAGCCAGACTCCCAGAGGGGAACTATGACCTAGCATGTCGTGTACAGCATAACATAGCAGAGCCAGACTCCCAGAGGGGGAACTATGACCTAGCATGTCGTGTACAATAACATAGCAGAGCCAGACTCCCAGAGGGGAACTATGACCTAGCATGTCGTGTACAATAACATAGCAGAGCCAGACTCCCAGAGGGGAACTATGAGCTAGCATGTCGTGTACAATAACATAGCAGAGCCAGACTCCCAGAGGTGAATTATGACCTAGCATGTCGTGTACAATAACATAGCAGAGCCAGACTCCCAGAGGGGAACTATGACCTAGCATGTCGTGTACAATAACATAGCAGAGCCAGACTCCCAGAGGGGAACTATGACCTAGCATGTCGTGTACAATAACATAGCAGAGCCAGACTCCCAGAGGGGAACTATGACCTAGCATGTCGTGTACAATAACATAGCAGAGCCAGACTCCCAGAGGGGAACTATGACCTAGCATGTCGTGTACAATAACATAGCAGAGCCAGACTCCCAGAGGGGAACTATGACCTAGCATGTCGTGTACAATAACACAGCAGAGCCAGACTCCCAGAGGGGAACTATGACCTAGCATGTCGTGTACAATAACATAGCAGAGCCAGACTCCCAGAGGGGAACTATGACCTAGCATGTCGTGTACAATAACATAGCAGAGCCAGACTCCCAGAGGGGAACTATGACCTAGCATGTCGTGTACAATAACATAGCAGAGCCAGACTCCCAGAGGGGAACTATGACCTAGCATGTCGTGTACAGTAACATAGCAGAGCCAGACTCCCAGAGGGGAACTATGACCTAGCATGTCGTGTACAATAACATAGCAGAGCCAGACTCCCAGAGGGGAACTATGACCTAGCATGTCGTGTACAATAACATAGCAGAGCCAGACTCCCAGAGGGGAACTATGACCTAGCATGTCGTGTACAATAACATAGCAGAGCCAGACTCCCAGAGGGGAACTATGACCTAGCATGTCGTGTACAATAACATAGCAGAGCCAGACTCCCAGAGGGGAACTATGACCTAGCATGTCGTGTACAATAACATAGCAGAGCCAGACTCCCAGAGGGGAACTATGACCTAGCATGTCGTGTACAATAACATAGCAGAGCCAGACTCCCAGAGGGGAACTATGACCTAGCATGTCGTGTACAATAACATAGCAGAGCCAGACTCCCAGAGGGCAACTATGACCTAGCATGTCGTGTACAATAACATAGCAGAGCCAGACTCCCAGAGGGGAACTATGACCTACCATGTCGTGTACAATAACAGAGCAGAGCCAGACTCCCAGAGGGGAACAGACCTAGCATGTCAGAACATAGCAGAGCCAGACTCCCAGAGGGGAACTATGACCTAGCATGTCGTGTACAATAACATAGCAGAGCCAGACTCCCAGAGGGGAATTATGACATAGCATGTCGTGTACAATAACATATCCCAGAGGGGAACTATGACCTAGCATGTCGTGTGCAATAACATAGCAGAGCCAGACTCCCAGAGGGGAACTATGACCTAGCATGTCGTGTACAATAACATAGCAGAGCCAGACTCCCAGAGGGGAACTATGACCTAGCATGTCGTGTACAATAACATAGCTGAGCCAGACTCCCAGAGGGGAACTATGACCTAGCATGTCGTGTACAATAACATAGCAGAGCCAGACTCCCAGAGGGGAACTATGACCTAGCATGTCGTGTACAATAACATAGCAGAGCCAGACTCCCAGAGGGGAACTATGACCTAGCATGTCGTGTACAATAACATAGCAGAGCCAGACTCCCAGAGGGGAACAATGACCTAGCATGTCGTGTACAATAACATAGCAAAGCCAGACTCCCAGAGGGGAACTATAGCACTTGTACAGTAGCATCCCATAGAAGAACTATGACCTAGCATGTCGTGTACAATAACATAGCAGAGCCAGACTCCCAGAGGGGAGCTATGACCTAGCATGTCGTGTACAATAACATAGCAGAGCCAGACTCCCAGAGGGGAACTATGACCTAGCATGTCGTGTACAATAACATAGCAGAGCCAGACTCCCAGAGGGGAACTATGACCTAGCATGTCTTGTACAGTAACATAGCAGAGCCAGACTCCCAGAGGGGAACTATGACCTAGCATGTCGTGTACAATAACATAGCAGAGCCAGACTCCCAGAGGGGAACTATGACCTAGCATGTCTGTGTACAGTAACATAGCAGAGCCAGACTCCCAGAGGGGAACTATGACCTAGCATGTCGTGTACAATAACATAGCAGAGCCAGACTCCCAGAGGGGAACTATGACCTAGCATGTAGCATGTCGTGTACAATAACATAGCAGAGCCAGACTCCCAGAGGGGAACTATGACCTAGCATGTCGTGTAAAATAACATAGCAGAGCCAGACTCCCAGAGGGGAACTATGACCTAGCATGTCGTGTACAATAACATCCCAGAGGGGAACTATGACCTAGCATGTCGTGTACAATAACATAGCAGAGCCAGACTCCAGACTCTATGACCTAGCATGTCGACAATAACATAGCAGAGCCAGACTCCCAGGGAACTATGACCTAGCATGTCGCGTACAATAACATAGCAGAGCCAGACTCCCAGAGGGGAACTATGACCTAGCACAATAACATAGCTGAGCCAGACTCCCAGAGGGGAACTATGACCTAGCATGTCTTGTACAGTAACATAGCAGAGCCAGACTCCCAGAGGGGAACTATGACCTAGCATGTCTTGTACAGTAACATAGCAGAGCCAGACTCCCAGAGGGGAACTATGACCTAGCATGTCGTGTACAATAACATAGCAGAGCCAGACTCCCAGAGGGGAACTATGACCTAGCATGTCGTGTACAATAACATAGCAGAGCCAGACTCCCAGAGGGGAACTATGACCTAGCATGTCGTGTACAGTAACATAGCAGAGCCAGACTCCCAGAGGGGAACTATGACCTAGCATGTCGTGTACAATAACATAGCAGAGCCAGACTCCCAGAGGTGAACTATGACCTAGCATGTACAATAACATAGCAGAGCCAGACTGAGGGGAACTATGACAATACAATAACATAGCAGAGCTATGACCTAGCACGTGTACAATAACATAGCAGAGCCAGAGAGGGGAACTATGACCTAGCATGTCGTGTACAATAACATAGCAGAGCCAGACTCCCAGAGGGGAACTATGACCTAGCATGTCGTGTACAATAACATAGCAGAGCCAGACTCCCAGAGGGGAACTATGACCTAGCATGTCGTGTACAATAACATAGCAGAGCCAGACTCCCAGAGGGGAACTATGACCTAGCATGTCTTGTACAATAACATAGCAGAGCCAGACTCCCAGAGGGGAACTATGACCTAGCATGTCGTGTACAATAACATAGCAGAGCCAGACTCCCAGAGGGGAGCTATGACCTAGCATGTCGTGTACAATAACACAGCAGAGCCAGACTCCCAGAGGGGAACTATGACCTAGCATGTCGTGTACAATAACATAGCAGAGCCAGACTCCCAGAGGGAAACTGTGACCTAGCATTTCGTGTACAATAACGCAGCAGAGCCAGACTCCCAGAGGGGAACTATGACCTAGCATGTCGTGTACAATAACATAGCAGAGCCAGACTCCCAGAGGGGAACTATGACCTAGCATGTCGTGTACAATAACACAGCAGAGCCAGACTCCCAGAGGGGAACTATGACCTAGCATGTCGTGTACAATAACATAGCAGAGCCAGACTCCCAGAGGGGAACTATGACCTAGCATGTCTTGTACAGTAACATAGCAGAGCCAGACTCCCAGAGGGGAACTATGACCTAGCATGTCGTGTACAATAACATAGCAGAGCCAGACTCCCAGAGGGGAACTATGACCTAGCATGTCGTGTACAATAACATAGCAGAGCCAGACTCCCAGAGGGGAACTATGACCTAGCATGTCGTGTACAATAACATAGCAGAGCCAGACTCCAAGAGAGGAACTATGACCTAGCATGTCTGTACAGTAACATAGCAGAGCCAGACTCCCAGAGGGGTACTATGACCTAGCATGTCGTGTACAATAACATAGCAGAGTCAGACTCCCAGAGGGGAACTATGACCTTGCATGTCGTGTACAATAACATAGCAGAGCCAGACTCCCAGAGGGGAACAATGACCTAGCATGTCGTGTACAATAACATAGCAAAGCCAGACTCCCAGAGGGGAACTATGACCTAGCATGTCGTGTACAATAACATAGCAGAGCCAGACTCCCAGAGAGGAACTATGACCTAGCATGTCGTGTACAATAACATAGCAGAGCCAGACTCCCAGAGGGGAACTATGACCTAGCATGTCTTGTACAATAACATAGCAGAGCCAGACTCCCAGAGGGGAACAATGACCTAGCATGTCGTGTACAATAACATAGCAGAGCCAGACTCCCAGAGGGGAACTATGACCTAGCATGTCGTGTACAATAACATAGCAGAGCCAGACTCCCAGAGGGGAACTATGACCTAGCATGTCGTGTACAATAACATAGCAGAGCCAGACTCCCAGAGGGGAACTATGACCTAGCATGTCGTGTACAATAACATAGCAGAGCCAGACTCCCAGAGGGGAACTATGACCTAGCATGTCGTGTACAATAACATAGCAGAGCCAGACTCCCAGAGGGGAACTATGACCTAGCATGTTGTGTACAATAACATAGCAGAGCCAGACTCCAAGAGGGGAACTATGACCTAGCATGTCGTGTAGAATAACATAGCAGAGCCAGACTCCCAGAGCGGGACTATGACCTAGCATGTCTTGTACGGTAACATAGCAGAGCCAGACTCCCAGAGGGGAACTATGACCTAGCATGTGTACAATAACATAGAAGAGCCAGACTCCCAGAGGGGAACTATGACCTAGCATGTCGTGTAAATAACATCCCAGAGGGGAACTATGACCTAGCATGTCGTGTACAATAACATAGCAGAGCCAGACTCCCAGAGCGGGACTATGACCTAGCATGTCTTGTACGGTAACATAGCAGAGCCAGACTCCCAGAGGGGGACTATGACCTAGCATGTCTTGTACAATAACAAAACAGAGCCAGACTCCCAGAGGGGAACTATGATCTAGCATGTCGTGTACAATAACATAGCAGAGCCAGATTCCCAGAGGGGAACTATGACCTAGCATTTCGTGTACAATAACATAGCAGAGGCAGACTCCCAGAGGGGAACTATGACCTAGCATGTCTAGAGCCAGACTCCCAGACGGGAACTATGACCTAGCATGTCGTGTACAATAACATAGCAGAGCCAGACTCCCAGAGTGGAATTATGACCTAGCATGTCGTGTACAATAACATAGCAGAGCCAGACTCCCAGAGGGGAACTATGACCTAGCATGTCGTGTACAATAACATAGCAGAGCCAGACTCCCAGAGGGGAACTATGACCTAGCATGTCGTGTACAATAACATAGCAGAGCCAGACTCCCAGAGGGGAACTATGACCTTGCATGTCGTGTACAATAACATAGCAGAGCCAGACTCCCAGAGGGGAACAATGACCTAGCATGTCGTGTACAATAACATAGCAGAGCCAGACTCCCAGAGGGGAACTATGACCTAGCATGTCGTGTACAATAACATAGCACAGCCAGACTCCCAAAGGGGAACTATGACCTAGCATGTCGTGTACAATAACATAGCAGAGCCAGACTCCCAGAGGGGAACTATGACCTAGCATGTCGTGTACAATAACATAGCAGAGCCAGACTCCCAGAGGGGAACTATGACCTAGCATGTCGTGTACAATAACATAGCAGAGCCAGACTCCCAGAGAAGAACTATGACCTAGCATGTCGTGTACAATAACATAGCAGAGCCAGACTCCCAGAGGTGTACAATAACATAGAAGACTATGACCTAGGATGTCGTGTACAATAACATAGCAGAGCCAGACTCCCAGAGGGGAACTATGACCTAGCATGTCGTGTACAATAACATAGCAGAGCCAGACTCCCAGAGGGGAACTATGACCTAGCATGTCGTGTACAATAACATAGCAGAGCCAGACTCCCAGAGGGAAACTTTCACCTAGCATGTCGTGTACAATAACATAGCAGAGCCAGACTCCCAGAGGGGAACTATGACCTAGCATGTCGTGTACAATAACATAGCAGAGCCAGACTCCCAGAGGGGAACTATGACCTAGCATGTCGTGTACAATAACATAGCAGAGCCAGACTCCCAGAGGGGAACTATGACCTTGCATGTCGTGTACAATAACATAGCAGAGCCAGACTCCCAGAGGGGAACTATGACCTTGCATGTCGTGTACAATAACATAGCAGAGCCAGACTCCCAGAGGGGAACTATGACCTAGCATGTCGTGTACAATAACATAGCAGAGCCAGACTCCCAGAGGGTAACTATGACCTAGCATGCTGTGTACAATAACATAGCAGAGCCAGACTCCCAGAGGGGAACTATGACCTAGCATGTCGTGTACAATAACATAGCAGAGCCAGACTCCCAGAGGGGAACTATGACCTAGCATGTCGTGTACAATAACATAGCAGAGCCAGATTCCCAGAGGGGAACTATGACCTAGCATGTCGTGTACAATAACATAGCAGAGCCAGACTCCCAGAGGGGAACTATGACCTAGCATGTCGTGTACAATAACATAGCAGAGCCAGACTCCCAGAGGGGAACTATGACCTAGCATGTCGTGTACAATAACATAGCAGAGCCAGACTCCCAGAGGGGAACTATGACCTAGCACAATGTCCCAGAGGGGAACTGTACAATAACATAGCAGAGCCAGACTCCCTATGACCTAGCATGTCGTGTACAATAACATATCCCAGAGGGGAACTATGACCTAGCATGTCGTGTACAATAACATAGCAGAGCCAGACTCCCAGAGGGGAACTATGACCTAGCATTTCGTGTACAATAACATAGCAGAGCCAGACTACCAGAGGGGAACTATGACCTAGCATGTCGTGTACAGTAACATAGCAGAGCCAGACTCCCAGAGGGGTTCTATGACCTAGCATGTCGTGTACAATAGCATAGCAGAGCCAGACTTCCAGAAGGGAACTATGACCTAGTATGTCGTGTACTATGACCTAGCATGTCGTGTACAATAACATAGCAGAGCCAGACTCCCAGAGGGGAACTATGACCTAGCATGTCGTGTGTACATAGCAGAGCCAGAGAGGGAACTATAACCTAGCATGTCGTGTACAATAACATAGCAGAGCCAGACTCCCAGAGGGGATCTATGACCTAGCATGTCGTGTACAATAACATAGCAGAGCCAGACTCCCAGAGGGGAACTATGACCTAGCATGTCGTGTACAATAACATAGCAGAGCCATACTCCCAGAGGGGAACTATGACCTAGCATGTCGTGTACAATAACATAGCAGAGCCAGACTCCCAGAGGGGAACTATGACCTAGCATGTCGTGTACAATAACATAGCAGAGCCAGACTCCCAGAGGGGAACTATGACCTAGCATGTCGTGTACAATAACACAGCAGAGCCAGACTCCCAGAGGGGAACTATGACCTAGCATGTCGTGTACAATAACATAGCAGAGCCAGACTCCCAGAGGGGAACTATGACCTAGCATGTCGTGAACAATAACACAGCAGAGCCAGACTCCCAGAGGGGAACTGTGACCTAGCATGTCGTGTACAATAACATAGCAGAGCCAGACTCCCAGAGGGGAACTATGACCTAGCATGTCGTGAACAACACAGCAGAGCCAGACTCCCAGAGGGGAACTATGACCTAGAGCCAGAGAGCTCCCAGAGGGGAACTATGACCTAGCATGTCGTGTACAATAACATAGCAGAGCCAGACTCCCAGAGGGGAACTATGACCTAGCATGTCGTGTACAATAACATAGCAGAGCCAGACTCCCAGAGGGGACCTAGCATGTCGTGTACAATAACATAGCAGAGCCAGACTCCCAGAGGGGAACTATGACCTAGCATGTCTTGTACAATAACATAGCAGAGCCAGACTCCCAGAGGGGAACTATGACCTAGCATGTCCCAGTGTACAATAACATAGCAGAGCCAGACTCCCAGAGGGGAACTATGACCTAGCATGTCGTGTACAATAACATAGCAGAGCCAGACTCCCAGAGGGGAACTATGACCTAGCATGTCGTGTACAATAACATAGCAGAGCCAGACTCCCAGAGGGGAACTATGACCTAGCATGTCGTGTACAATAACATAGCAGAGCCAGACTCCCAGAAGGGAACTATGACCTAGCATGTCGTGTACAATAACATAGCAGAGCCAGACTCCCAGAGTGAACTATGACCTAGCATGTCGTGTAAAATAACATAGCAGAGCCAGACTCCCAGAGGGGAACTATGACCTAGCATGTCGTGTACAATAACATAGCAGAGCCAGACTCCCAGAGGGGAACTATGACTAGCATGACAATAACTAGCATGTCCTAGCATGTACAATAACATAGCAGAGCCAGACTCCCAGAGGGGAACTATGACCTAGCATGTCGTGTACAATAACATAGCTGAGCCAGACTCCCAGAGGGGAACTATGACCTAGCATGTCGTGTACAATAACATAGCAGAGCCAGACTCCCAGAGGGGAACTATGACCTAGCATGTCGTGTACAATAACATAGCTGAGCCAGACTCCCAGAGGGGAACTATGACCTAGCATGTACAATAACATAGCAGAGCCAGACTCCCAGAGGGGAACTATGACCTAGCATGTCGTGTACACATAGCAGAGCCAGACTCCCAGAGGGGAACTATGACCTAGCATGTCGTGTACAATAACATAGCAGAGCCAGACTCCCAGAGGGGAACTATGACCTAGCATGTCGTGTACACTAACATAGCAGAGCCAGACTCCCTGAGGGGAACTATGACCTTGCATGTCGTGTGTACAGAGGGGAACTAACATAGCAGAGCCAGACTCCCAGAGGGGAACTATGACCTAGCATGTCGTGTACAATAACATAGCAGAGCCAGACTCCCAGAGGGGAACTATGACCTAGCATGTCGTGTACAATAACATAGCAGAGCCAGACTCCCAGAGGGGAACTATGACCTAGCATGTCGTGTACAATAACATAGCAGAGCCAGACTCCCAGAGGGGAACTATGACCTAGCATGTCTTGTACAGTAACATAGCAGAGCCAGACTCCCAGAGGGGAACTATGACCTAGCATGTCGTGTACAATAACATAGCAGAGCCAGACTCCCAGAGGGGAACTATGACCTAGCATGTCGTGTACAATAACATAGCAGAGCCAGACTCCCAGAGGGGAACTATGACCTAGCATGTCGTGTACAATAACATAGCAGAGCCAGACTCCCAGAGGGGAACTATGACCTAGCATGTCGTGTACAATAACAATAACATATAGCAGAGCCAGACTCCCAGAGGGGAACTATGACCTAGCATGTCTTGTACAATAACATAGCAGAGCCAGACTCCCAGAGGGGAACTATGATCTAGCATGTCGTGTACAATAACATAGCAGAGCCAGATTCCCAGAGGGGAACTATGACCTAGCATGTCGTGTACAATAACATAGCAGAGCCAGACTCCCAGAGGGGAACTATGACCTAGCATGTCGTGTACAATAACATAGCAGAGCCAGACTCCCAGAGGGGAACTATGACCTAGCATGTCGTGTACAATAACATAGCAGAGCCAGACTAGAGGGGAACTATGACCTAGCATGTCGTGTACAATAACATAGCAGAGCCAGACTCCCAGAGGGGAACTATGACCTAGCATGTCGTGTACAATAACATAGCAGAGCCAGACTCCCAGAGGGGAACTATGACCTAGCATGTCGTGTACAGCATAACATAGCAGAGCCAGACTCCCAGAGGGGAACTATGACCTAGCATGTCGTGTACAATAACATAGCAGAGCCAGACTCCCAGAGGGGAACTATGACCTAGCATGTGGTGTACAATAACATAGCAGAGCCAGACTCCCAGAGGGGAACTATGACCTAGCATGTCGTGTACAATAACATAGCAGAGCCAGACTCCCAGAGGGGAACTATGACCTAGCATGTCTCAATAACATAGCAGAGCCAGACTCCCAGAGGGGAACTATGACCTAGCATATCGTGTACAATAACATAGCAGAGCCAGAATCCCAGAGGGGAACTATGACCTAGCATTTCGTGTACAATTACATAGCAGAGCCAGACTCCCAGAGAGGAACTATGACCTAGCATGTCGTGTACAATAACATAGCAGAGCGAGACTCCCAGAGGTGAACTATGACCTAGCATGTCGTGTACAATAACATAGCAGAGCCAGACTCCCAGAGGGGAACTATGACCTAGCATGTCTTGTACAATAACATAGCAGAGCCAGACTAAGAGACTCCCAGAGGGGACTATGACCTAGCATGTCGTGTACAATAACATAGCAGAGCCAGACTCCCAGAGGGGAACTATGACCTAGCATGTCGTGTACAATAACATAGGAGAGCCAGACTCCCAGAGGGGAACTATGACCTAGCATGTCGTGTACAATAACATAGCAGAGCCAGACTCCCAGAGGGGAACTATGACCTAGCATGTCGTGTACAATAACATAGCAGAGCCAGACTCCCAGAGGGGAATTATGACCTAGCATGTCGTGTACAATAACATAGCAGAGCCAGAGAGGGGAACTATGACCTAGATGTCGTGTACAATAACATAGCAGAGCCAGACTCCCAGAGGGGAACTATGACCTAGCATGTCTTGTACAGTAACATAGCAGAGCCAGACTCCCAGAGGGGAACTATGATTTAGCATGTCGTGTACAATAACATAGAGCCAGACTCCCAGAGGGGAACTATGACCTAGCATGTCATGTACAATAACATAGCAGAGCCAGACTCCCAGAGGGGAACTATGACCTAGCATGTCGTGTACACTAACATAGCAGAGCCAGACTCCCAGAGGGGAACTATGACCTAGCATGTCGTGTACAATAACATAGCAGAGCCAGACTCCCAGAGGGGAACTATGACCTAGCATGTCGTGTACAATAACATAGCAGAGCCAGACTCCCAGAGGGTAACTATGACCTAGCATGTCGTGTACAATAACATAGCAGAGCCAGACTCCCAGAGGGGAACTATGACCTAGCATGTCGTGTACAATAACATAGCAGAGCCAGACTCCCAGAGGGGAACTATGACCTAGCATGTCGTGTACAATAACATAGCAGAGCCAGACTCCCAGAGGGGAACTATGACCTAGCATGTCGTGTACAATAACATAGCAGAGCCAGACTACCAGAGGGGAACTATGACCTAGCATGTCGTGTACAATAACATAGCAGAGCCAGACTCCCAGAGGGGAACTATGACCTAGCATGTTGTGTGCAATAACATAGCAGAGCCAGACTCCCAGAGGGGAACTATGACCTAGCATGTCGTGTACAATAACATAGAGCCAGACTCCCAGAGGGGAACTATGACCTAGCATGTCGTGTACAATAACATAGCAGAGCCAGACTCCCAGAGGGGAACTATGACCTAGCATGTCGTGTACAATAACATAGCAGAGCCAGACTCCCAGAGGGGAACTATGACCTAGCATGTCGTGTACAATAACATAGCAGAGCCAGACTCCCAGAGGGGAACTATGACCTAGCATGTCGTGTACAATAACACAGCAGAGCCAGACTCCCAGAGGGGAACTATGACCTAGCATGTCGTGTACAATAACATAGCAGAGCCAGACTCCCAGAGGGGAACTATGACCTAGCATGTCGTGTACAATAACATAGCAGAGCCAGACTCCCAGAGGGGAACTATGACCTAGCATGTCGTGTACAATAACATAGCAGAGCCAGACTCCCAGATGGGTACAATAACATAGCAACTATGACCTAGCATGTCGTGTACAATAACATAGCAGAGCCAGACTCCCAGAGGGCAACTATGACCTAGCATGTCGTGTACAATAACATAGCAGAGCCAGACTCCCAGAGGGGAACTATGACCTACCATGTCGTGTACAATAACACAGCAGAGACAGACTCCCAGAGGGGAACTATGACCTAGCATGTCGTGTACAATAACATACAGAGCCAGACTGTAGAGGGGAACATGACCTAGCATGTCGTGTACAATAACATAGCAGAGCCAGACTCCCAGAGGGGAATGACTATGACCTAGCATGTCGTGTACAATAACATAGAGCCAGACTCCCAGAGGGGAACTATGACCTAGCATGTCGTGTACAATAACATAGCAGAGCCAGACTCCCAGAGGGGAACCATGACCTAGCATGTCGTGTACAATAACATAGCAGAGCCAGACTCCCAGAGGGGAACTATGACCTAGCATGTCGTGTACAATAACATAGCAGAGCCAGACTCCCAGAGGGTAACTATGACCTAGCATGTCGTGTACAATAACATAGCAGAGCCAGACTCCCAGAGGGGAACTATGACCTAGCATGTCGTGTACAATAACATAGCAGAGCCAAATTCCCAGAGGGGAACTATGACCTAGCATGTCGTGTACAATAACATAGCAGAGAGACTCCCAGAGGGGAACTATGACCTAGCATGACAATAACATAGCAGAGCCAGACTCCCATGACTATGACTAGCATGTCGTGTACAATAACATAGCAGAGCCAGACTCCCAGAGGGGAACTATGACCTAGCATGTCGTGTACAGTAACATAGCAGAGCCAGACTCCCAGAGGGGAACTATGACCGAGCATGTCGTCTACAATAACATAGCAGAGCCAGACTCCCAGAGGGGAGCTATTAGCTAGCATGTCGTGTACAATAACATAGCAGAGCCAGACTCCCAGAGGGGAACTATGACCTAGGATGTCGTGTACAATAACATAGCAGAGCCAGACTCCCAGAGGGGAACTATGACCTAGCATGTCGTGTACAATAACATAGCAGAGCCAGACTCCCAGAGGGGAACTGTGACCTAGCATGTCGTGTACAATAACATAGCAGAGCCAGACTCCCAGAGGGGAACTATGACCTAGCATGTCGTGTACAATAACATAGCAGAGCCAGACTCCCAGAGGGGAACTATGACCTAGCATGTCGTGTACAATAACATAGCAGAGCCAGACTCCCAGAGGGGAACTATGACCTAGCATGTCGTGTACAATAACATAGCAGAGCCAGACTCCCAGAGGGGAACTATGACCTAGCATGTCGTGTACAATAACATAGCAGAGCCAGACTCCCAGAGGGGAACTATGACCTAGCATGTCGTGTACAATAACATAGCAGAGCCAGACTCCCAGAGGGGAACTATGACCTAGCATGTCTTGTACAGTAACATAGCAGAGCCAGACTCCCAGAGGGCATGTCGTGTACAATAACATATGACCTAGCATGCTGTGTGCAATAACATAGCAGAGCCAGACTCCCAGAGGGGAACTATGACCTAACATGTCGTGTACAATAACATAGCAGAACCAGACTCCCAGAGGGAAACTATGACCTAGCATGTCGTGTACAATAACATAGCAGAGCCAGACTCCCAGAGGGGAACTATGACCTAGCATGTCGTGTACAATAACATAGCAGAGCCAGACTCCCAGAGGGGAACTATGACCTAGCATGTCTTGTACAATAACATAGCAGAGCCAGACTCCCAGAGGGGAACTATGACCTAGCATGTCGTGTACAATAACATAGCAGAGCCAGATTCCCAGAGGGGAACTATGACCTAGCATGTCGTGTAAAATAACATCCCAGAGGGGAACTATGACCTAGCATGTCCAGCAGAGCTCCCAGAGGGGAACTATGACCTAGCATGTCAATAACATAGCAGAGCCAGACTGTACAATAACATAGCAGAGCCAGACTCCCAGAGGGGAACAATGACCTAGCATGTCGTGTACAATAACATAGCAGAGCCAGACTCCCAGAGGGGAACTATGACCTAGCATGTCGTGTACACTAACATAGCAGAGCCAGACTCCCAGAGGGTAACTATGACCTAGCATGTCGTGTACAATAACATAGCAGAGCCAGACTCCCAGAGGGGAACTATGACCTAGCATGTCGTGTACACTAACATAGCAGAGCCAGACTCCCAGAGGGTAACTATGACCTAGCATGCTGTGTGCAATAACATAGCAGAGCCAGACTCACAGAGGGGAACTATGACCTAGCATGTCGTGTACAATAACATACCAGAGCCAGACTCCCAGAGGGGAACTATGACCTAGCATGTCGTGTACAATAACATAGCTGAGCCAGACTCCCAGAGGGGAACTATGACCTAGCATGTCTTGTACAGTAACATAGCAGCCAGACTCAGACTATGACCCAGAGGCAGGCCAGACTCCCAGACTATGACCTAGCATGTCGTGTTCAATAACATAGCAGAGCCAGACTCCCAGAGGGAAACTATGACCTAGCATGTCGTGTACAATAACATAGCAGAGCCAGACTCCCAGAGGGGAACTATGACCTAGCATGTCGTGTACAATAACATAGCAGAGCCAGACTCCCAGAGGGGAACTATGACCTAGCATGTCGTGTACAATAACATAGCAGAGCCAGACTCCCAGAGGGGAACTATGACCTAGCATGTCATGTCGTGTACAATAACATAGCAGAGCCAGACTCCCAGAGGGGAACTATGACCTAGCATGTCGTGTACAATAACATAGCAGAGCCAGACTCCCAGAGGGAAACTATGACCTAGCATGTCGTGTACAATAACATAGCAGAGCCAGACTCCCAGAGGGGAACTATGACCTAGCATGTCGTGTACAATAACATAGCAGAGCCAGACTCCCAGAGGGGAACCCTAGCATGTCTCAATAACATAGCAGAGCCAGACTCCCAGAAACTATGACCTAGCATGTCGTGTACAATAACATAGCAGAGCCAGACTCCCAGAGGGGAACCATGACCTAGCATAGAGCCAGACTCCCAGAGGGGAACTATGACCTAGCATGTCACAATAACATAGCAGAGCCAGACTCCCAGAGGGGAACTATGACCTAGCATGTCGTGTACAATAACATAGCAGAGCCAGACTCCCAGAGGGTAACTATGACCTAGCATGTCGTGTACAATAACACAGCAGAGCCAGACTCCCAGAGGGGAACTATGACCTAGCATGTCGTGTACAATAACACAGCAGAGCCAGACTCCCAGAGGGAAACTATGACCTAGCATGTCGTGTACAATAACACAGCAGAGCCAGATTCCCAGAGGGGAGCTATGACCTAGCATATCGTGTACAATAAAATAACAGAGCCAGACTCCCAGAGGGGAACTATGACCTAGCATGTCATAGCAGAGCCAGACTGTACAGCATAACATAGCAGAGCGAGACTCCCAGAGGGGAACTATGACCTAGCATGTCGTGTACAATAACATAGCAGAGCCAGACTCCAAGAGGGGAACTATGACCTAGCATGTCGTGTACAATAAAATATCAGAGCCAGACTCCCAGAGGGGAACTATGACCTAGCATGTCGTACAATAACATAGCAGAGCCAGACTACTATGACCTAGCATGTCATAACATAGCAGAGCCAGACTCCCAGAGGGGAACTATGACCTAGCATGTCGTGTACAATAACATAGCAGAGCCAGACTCCCAGAGGGGAACTATGACCTAGCATGTCGTGTACAATAACATAGCAGAGCCAGACTCCCAGAAGGGAACTATGACCTAGCATGTCGTGTACAATAACATAGCAGAGCCAGACTCCCAGAGGGGACTATGACCTAGCATGTCGTGTATAATAACACAGCAGAGCCAGACTCCTAGAGGGGAACTATGACCTAGCATGTCGTGTACAATAACATAGCAGAGCCAGACTCCCACTATATGACCTAGCATGTCGTGTACAATAACATAGCAGAGCCAGACTCCCTGAGGGGAACTATGACCTAGCATGTCGTGTACAATAACATAGCAGAGCCAGACTCCCAGAGGGGAACTATGACCTAGCATGTCGTGTACAATAACATAGCAGAGCCAGACTCCCAGAGGGGAACTATGACCTAGCATGTCGTGTACAATAACATAGCAGAGCCAGACTCCCAGAGGGGAACTATGACCTAGCATGTCGTGTACAATACCAGAGCAGAGCCAGACTCCCAGAGGGGAACTATGACCTAGCATGTCGTGTACAATAACATAGCAGAGCCAGACTCCCAGAGGGTAACTATGACCTAGCATGACGTGTTCAATAACATAGCAGAGCCAGACTCACAGAGGGGAACTATGACCTAGCATGTCTGTGTAGACTCCCAGAGGGGAACATGACCTAGCATGTCATAACAGAGCCAGCAGAGCCAGACTCCCAGAGGGGAACTATGACCTAGCATGTCGTGTACAATAACATAGCAGAGCCAGACTCCCAGAGGGGAACTATGACCTAGCATGTCGTGTACATGTCGTGTACAATAACATAGCAGAGCCAGACTCCAAGAGAGGAACTATGACCTAGCATGTCGTGTACAATAACATAGCAGAGCCAGACTCCCAGAGGGGAACTATGACCTAGCATGTCGTGTACAATAACATAGCAGAGCCAGACTCCCAGAGGGGAACTATGACCTAGCATGTCTATGACCTAGCATGTCGTGTACAATAACATAGCAGAGCCAGACTGTACAATAACATAGCAGAGCCAGACTCCCAGAGGGGAACTATGACCTAGCATGTCGTGTAGCATGACTCCCAGAGGGGAACTATGACCTAGCATGTTGTGTACAATAACATAGCAGAGCCAGACTCCCAGAGGGGAACTATGACCTAGCATGTCGTGTACAATAACATAGCAGAGCCAGACTCCCAGAGGGGAACTATGACCTAGCATGTCGTGTACAATAACATAGCAGAGCCAGACTCCCAGAGGGGAACTATGACCTAGCATGTCGTGTACAATAACATAGCAGAGCCAGACTCCCAGAGGGGAACTATGACCTAGCATGTCGTGTACAATAACATAGCAGAGCCAGACTCCCAGAGGGGAACTATGACCTAGCATGTCGTGTACAATAACAGCATGTCGTGTAGCAGAGCCAGACTCCCAGAGGGGAACTATGACCTAGCATGTCGTGTACATAGCAGAGCCAGACTAACATGAGCAGAGCCAGACTCCCAGAGGGGAACTATGACCTAGCATGTCGTGTACAATAACATAGCAGAGCCAGACTCCCAGAGGGGAACTATGACCTAGCATGTCGTGTACAATAACATGAGCAGAGCAGAGCAGACTCCCAGAGGGGAACTATGACCTAGCATGTCGTGTACAATAACATAGCAGAGCCAGACTCCCAGAGGGGAACTATGACCTAGCATGTCGTGTACAATAACATAGCAGAGCCAGACTCCCAGAGGGGAACTATGACCTAGCATGTCGTGTACAATAACATAGCAGAGCCAGACTCCCAGAGGGGAACTATGACCTAGCATGTTGTGTACAATAACATAGCAGAGCCAGACTCCAAGAGGGGAACTATGACCTAGCATGTCGTGTACAATAACATAGCAGAGCCAGACTCCCAGAGGGGGACTATGACCTAGCATGTCTTGTACAATAACATAGCAGAGCCAGACTCCCAGAGGGGAACTATGATCTAGCATGTCGTGTACAATAACATAGCAGAGCCAGATTCCCAGAGGGGAACTATGACCTAGCATGTCTTGTACAGTAACATAGCAGAGCCAGACTCCCAGAGGGGAACTATGACCTAGCATTTCGTGTACAATAACATAGCAGAGGCAGACTCCCAGAGGGGAACTATGACCTAGTATGTCTTGTACAGTAACATAGCAGAGCCAGACTAACTATGACCTAGCATGTCGTGAACAATAACATAGCAGAGCCAGACTCCCAGAGGGGAACTATGACCTAGCATGTCGTGTACAATAACATAGCAGAGCCAGACTCCCAGAGGGGAACTATGACCTAGCATGTCGTGAACAATAACACAGCAGAGCCAGACTCCCAGACGGGAACTATGACCTAGCATGTCGTGTACAATAACATAGCAGAGCCAGACTCCCAGAGGGGAACTATGACCTAGCATGTCGTGTACAATAACATAGCAGAGCCAGACTCCCAGAGGGGAACTATGACCTAGCATGTCGTGTACAATAACATAGCAGAGCCAGACTCCCAGAGGGTAACTATGACCTAGCATGTCGTGTACAATAACATAGCAGAGCCAGACTCCCAGAGGGGAACTATGACCTAGCATGTCGTGTACAATAACATAGCAGAGCCAGACTCCCAGAGGGGAACTATGACCTAGCATGTCGTGTACAATAACATAGCAGAGCCAGACTCCCAGAGGGGAACTATGACCTAGCATGTCGTGTACAATAACATAGCAGAGCCAGACTCCCAGAGGGGAACTATGACCTAGCATGTCGTGTACAATAACATAGCAGAGCCAGACTCCCAGAGGGGAACTATGACCTAGCATGTCGTGTACAATAACATAGCAGAGCCAGACTCCCAGAGGGGAACTATGACCTAGCATGTCGTGTACAATAACATAGCAGAGCCAGATTCCCAGAGGGGAACTATGACCTAGCATGTCGTGTACAATAACATAGCAGAGCCAGATTCCCAGAGGGGAACTATGACCTAGCATGTCGTGTACAATAACATAGCAGAGCCAGACTCCCAGAGGGGAACTATGACCTAGCATGTCGTGTACAATAACATAGCAGAGCCAGACTCCCAGAGGGGAACTATGACCTAGCATGTCGTGTACAATAACATAGCAGAGCCAGACTCCCAGAGGGGAACTATGACCTAGCATGTCGTGTACAATAACATAGCAGAGCCAGACTCCCAGCGGGGAACTATGACCTAGCATGTCGTGTACAATAACATAGCAGAGCCAGACTCCCAGAGGGGAACTATGACCTAGCATGTCGTGTACAATAACATAGCAGAGCCAGACTCCCAGAGGGGAACTATGACCTAGCATGTCTTGTACAATAACATAGCAGAGCCAGACTCCCAGAGGGGAACTATGACCTAGCATGTCGTGTACAATAACATAGCAGAGCCAGACTCCCAGAGGGGAACTATGACCTAGCATGTCGTGTACAGTAACATAGCAGAGCCAGACTCCCAGAGGGGATCTATGACCTAGCATGTCGTGTACAATAACATAGCAGAGACAGACTCCCAGAGGGGTACTATGACCTAGCATGTCGTGTACAATAGCATAGCAGAGCCAGACTTCCAGAAGGGAACTATGACCTAGCATGTCGTGTACAATAACACAGCAGAGCCAGACTCCCAGAGGGGAACTATGACCTAGCATGTCGTGTACAATAACATAGCAGAGCCAGACTCCCAGAGGGGAACTATGACCTAGCATGTCGTGTACAATAACATAGCAGAGCCAGACTCCCAGAGGGGAACTATGACCTAGCATGTCGTGTACAATAACATAGCAGAGCCAGACTCCCAGAGGGGAACTATGACCTAGCATGTCTTGTACAGTAACATAGCAGAGCCAGACTCCCAGAGGGGAACTATGACCTAGCATGTCGTGTACAATAACATAGCAGAGCCAGACTCCCAGAGGGGAACTATGACCTAGCATGTCGTGTACAATAACATAGCAGAGCCAGACTCCCAGAGGGGAACTATGACCTAGCATGTCGTGTACAATAACATAGCAGAGCCAGACTCCCAGAGGGGAACTATGACCTAGCATGTCGTGTACAATAACATAGCAGAGACAGACTCCCAGAGGGGAACTATGACCTAGCATGTCGTGTACAGCATAACATAGCAGAGCCAGACTCCCAGAGGGGAACTGTGACCTAGCATGTCGTGTACAATAACAAAGCAGAGCCAGACTCCCAGAGGGGAACTATGACCTAGCATGTCGTGTACAATAACAAAGCAGAGCCAGACTCCCAGAGGGGAATGACTATGACCTAGCATGTCGTGTACAATAACATAGCAGAGCCAGACTCCCAGAGGGGAACTATGACCTAGCATGTGTACAATAACATAGCAGAGCCAGACTGTACAGCATAAATAACATAGCAGAGTCAGACTCCCAGAGGGGAACTATGACCTAGCATGTTGTGTACAATAACATAGCAGAGCCAGACTCCCAGAGGGGAACTATGACCTAGCATGTCGTGTACAATAACATAGCAGAGCCAGACTCCCAGAGGGGAACTATGACCTAGCTTGTCGTGTACAATAACATAGCAGAGCCAGACTCCCAGAGGGGAACTATGACCTAGCATGTCGTGTACAATAACATAGCAGAGCCAGACTCCCAGAGGGGAACTATGACCTAGCATGTCGTGTACAATAACATAGCAGAGCCAGACTCCCAGAGGGGAACTATGACCTAGCATGTCGTGTACAATAACATAGCAGAGCCAGACTCCCAGAGGGGAACTATGACCTAGCATGTCGTGTACAATAACATAGCAGAGCCAGACTCCCAGAGGGGAACTATGACCTAGCATGTCTTGTACAGTAACATAGCAGAGCCAGACTCCCAGAGGGGAACTATGACCTAGCATGTCGTGTACAATAACATAGCAGAGCCAGACTCCCAGAGGGGAACTATGACCTAGCATGTCGTGTACAATAACATAGCAGAGCCAGACTCCCAGAGGGGAACTATGACCTAGCATGTCGTGTACAATAACATAGCAGAGCCAGACTCCCAGAGTGGAATTATGACCTAGCATGACCTAGCATCCCAGAGGGGAACTATGACCTAGCATGTCGTGTACAATAACATAGCAGAGCCAGACTCCCAGAGGGGAACTATGACCTAGCATGTCGTGTACAGTAACATAGCAGAGCCAGACTCCCAGAGGGGAACTATGACCTAGCATGTCGTGTACAATAACATAGCAGAGCCAGACTCCCAGAGGGGAACTATGACCTAGCATGTCGTGTACAATAACATAGCAGAGCCAGACTCCCAGAGGGGAACTATGACCTAGCATGTCGTGTACAATAACATAGCAGAGCCAGACTCCCAGAGGGGAACTATGACCTAGCATGTCGTGTACAATAACATAGCAGAGCCAGACTCTCAGAGGGGAACTATGACCTAGCATGTCGTGTACAATAACATAGCAGAGCCAGACTCCCAGAGGGGAACTATGACCTAGCATGTCGTGTACAATAACATAGCAGAGCCAGACTCCCAGAGGGGAACTATGACCTAGCATGTCGTGTACAATAACATAGCAGAGCCAGACTCCCAGAGGGGAACTATGACCTAGCATGTCGTGTACAGTAACATAGCCGAGCCAGACTCCCAGAGGGGAACTAGACCTAGATGTCGTGTACTATGACCTAGCATGTCGTCGTGTACAATAACATAGCAGAGCCAGACTCCCAGAGGGGAACTATGACCTAGCATGTCGTGTACAATAACACAGCAGAGCCAGACTCCCAGAGGGGAACTATGACCTAGCATGTCGTGTACAATAACATAGCAGAGCCAGACTCCCAGAGGGGAACTATGACCTAGCATGTCGTGTACAATAACATAGCAGAGCCAGACTCCCAGAGGGGAACTATGACCTTGCATGTCGTGTACAATAACATAGCAGAGCCAGACTCCCAGAGGGGAACTATGACCTAGCATGTCGTGTACAATAACATAGCAGAGCCAGACTCCCAGAGGGGAACTATGACCTAGCATGTCGTGTACAATAACATAGCAGAGCCAGACTCCCAGAGGGGAACTATGACCTAGCATGTCGTGTACAATAACATAGCAGAGCCAGACTCCCAGAGGGGAACTATGACCTAGCATGTCGTGTACACTAACATAGCAGAGCCAGACTCCCAGAGGGTAACTATGACCTAGCATGTCTTGTACAGAGGGGAACTAACCAGACGGGAACTATGACCTAGCATGTCGTGTACAATAACATAGCAGAGCCAGACTCCCAGAGTGGAATTATGACCTAGCATGTCGTGTACAATAACATAGCAGAGCCAGACTCCCAGAGGGGAACTATGACCTAGCATGTCGTGTACAATAACATAGCAGAGCCAGACTCCCAGAGGGGAACTATGACCTAGCATGTCGTGTACAATAACATAGCAGAGCCAGACTCCCAGAGGGGATCTATGACCTAGCATGTCGTGTACAATAGCATAGCAGAGCCAGACTTCCAGAAGGGAACTATGACCTAGTATGTCGTGTACAATAGCATAGCAGAGCCAGACTCCCAGAGGGGAACTATGACCTAGCATGTCGTGTACAATAACACAGCAGAGCCAGACTCCCAGAGGGTAACTATGACCTAGGATGTCGTGTAAAGTAACATAGCAGAGCCAGACTCCCAGAGGGGAACTATGACCTAGGATGTCGTGTACAGTAACATAGCAGAGCCAGACTCCCAGAGGGGAACTATGACCTAGCATGTCGTGTACAATAACACAGCAGAGCCAGACTCCCAGAGGGGAACTATGACCTGTCATGTCGTGTACAATAACATAGCAGAGCCTATACTAGGCCTATAGTTTTCCCAGAGGGAAACTATAGGCCTAGTGTGCCATATACAACAACAGAGCAGAGCCAGATTTCCAGAGGTGAACTATAGGCCCAGCGTGCCGTGTACAGTAACAAAGCAGAGCCAGACTCCCAGAGGGAAACTATAGGCCTAGCATGCCATGTACAATAATTAATTTATTTATTTATTTAATAATTTGCACATACAGAGGTACAAAAAAATACAGGTAAGAGCAGTATGTCCAGCCACTTGTCTGCATACCATTACTTTTTACATTACTTAATTTACTCCCTTATATATTTTCTCCTTTATTTTAGCTTTATATAAGAACCCTAGTTCATATATTCACAAAATTCAGCAGATGAAGACTCCCAGAGGGGAATTATAGGTCTAGCGTGCAGGCCTAGCGTGCCAAGTACAATAACAGAGCCAGACTCCCAGAGAGGAACTATAGGCCTAGCATACTGTGTACAATAACATAGCAGAGCCAGATTCCCAGAGGAGAACTATAGGCCCAGCGTGCCATGTACAGTAACATAGCATAGTCAGACTCTCGGAGGGGAACTATAGGCCTGGAGTTTACCTGGAGCTTACCTGGAGAGGGTTTCGGGGGTCAACGCCCCCGCAGCCCGGTCTAAGACCAGGCCTCATGGTGGATCAGGGTCTGATCAACCAGGCTGTTACTGCTGGTCGCATGCAAGCTGACATACGAACCACAGCCCTGTTGGTCAGGTGCTGATTCTAGGTGCCTGTCCAGTGCCTTCTTGATGACAGCCAGAGGTCTATTGGTAATCCCCCTTATGTATGCTGGGAGGCAATTGGGCCCCAGACAATTATTGTGTTATCTTTCAATGTATTCGTGGCGCCCCTGTTTTTCATCGGGGGAATGTTGCATCTCCTGCCGAATTTTTTGCTTTCATAGGGAGTGATTATCGTGTGCAGGTTTGGTGCCACTCTCTCCAGGACCTTCCAAGTGTATATTTACATGTATCTCTCTCGCATGCCTGCGTTCGAGGGAATATAGATCAAGGACCTTCAACTGTTCCCAGTAGTTTAGGTGCCTTATTGCACTTATGTGTGCCATGAAAGTTCTTTGTGCACTCTCCAGGTCTGCAATGTCGCCAGCCTTGAAGGGGGCCGTTAGTGTACGGCAGTATTCCAACCTAGAGAGCACAAGCGATTTGAAGAGAATCATCATGGGCTTGGCACTCCTAGTTTTGAAGGTTATCATTATCAATCCTATCATTTTCCTATCAGATTAGGTAGATACATTGTTGTGGTCTTTGAAGGCGAGATCCTCTGACATTATTACTCCCAGGTCCTTCACATTACTTTTCGGCTTTATTGAATTGTTAGAATTTGCCGTTTTCCCTGATACATTTTTAATTTTTTCCAGTTTCCCCTATCTCATTAGTTGAAATTTCTCTTCATTGAACTTCATATTGTTTTGAGTGGCCCATTCCAAGATTTGGTTGATGTCCGCTTGGAGTCTCACGATGTCTTCGATGGAGGTCACTGCCGTGGTAATCCAGGTGTCATCCGCAAAGGAAGATACGGAGCTATGGCTTACATCTCTGTCTATGTCAGAAATGAGGATGAGGAATAGAATGGGTGCGAATACTGTGCATTTGTCAGGAAGTTGTAGATCTACCAATTTTTTCCATTATTCCTTTATCACGCATTTTGTGTGCTATAACGCCAGGTCACACTTGTCGAAAGCTTTTGCAAAGTCTGTGTATACTACATCTGTATTTTGTTTATCCTCTACACTCTACAGCATCCAGGACCTTGTCATAGTGGTCCAGTAGCTGGGACAGGCAGGAGCGACCTGCTCTAAACCTGTGTTGCCCTGGGTTGTGTAACTGATGGGTATCTAGGTGGTTGGTGATCTTGCTTCTTAGAACCCTCTCAAAGATTTTTATGATATGGGATGTTAGTGCTATCGGTCTGTAGTTCTTTGTAATTGCTTTACTGCCACCGTTGTGGAGTGGGGCTATGTCTGTTGTTTATAGTTAGTGTCAAATGACCCCTGTGTCCATGCTCCCTCTTCATAGAATGCTGAAAGCACGTGACAGGGGCTTCTTGGAGCTCTTGATGAACACAGAGTTCCACGATTCTGAGCCTCGGGCTGAGTGCATGGGCATGTCATTTATTGCCTTTTCAAAGTCTTGTGATGTTAGGATATCTGAGATTTTTGAGATGACCAAATTTTGGATTTCGTTCGTAAAGAATTCATTTGGATTGTCGACCCTTAGTCTGGGCAGTGGCTCACTGAACAATGAGTCGTGCTGGGATTTTATTATCTCACTCATTTCTTGGCTGTCATCTGTGTATGTCCCATGTCGCCTAAGCAGGGGCCCAATACTGGATGTTGTTTTTTCTTTATATTGGCATAAGAGAAGAAGTATTTTTGTTTTCACTTTATGGTATTCAGTTCTTCCTGCAATTCTTGTCCTCTGTAAGATTCATTCAGCTTAAGTTCGATACTTGCAATTTCATTAACCAGTGCCTTCCTATGTATTTCAGATATACTGACCCCTCTCAGCAGCTCTGTGACTCTTCGCCTTCGTCTATGTAGGGAGTATGTGTGTTTTTATAGTTTATATCTTCTCTTTCTTTTTCTTAATGGAATGTGCCTTGAGCAGATCTCAAGAACCACAGAGTTTTTTTTTTCTAGACACAGGTTCGGATCTGTGTTGGCTTGGATATCTTCCCAGCTTGTTTCATGTAGGACATGGTTGACTTGTTCCCATTGTACGTTTTTGTTATTGTAAATGAATTTTGTGAAGACACATTCATGACTGATCACATTTTGCTGGTCAGGAGCCCTGTGCATACATGCATGTACCTCTATCAGATCATCATTATTAGTGAAGATGAGGTCCAGTGTATTTTCTAGTCTTGTAGGCTCTAATATTTGCTGGTTTAAGGTGAATTTGGTGCTCATGTGCGAGTGAATTTTCATCTGAGCTGCCTCCTGGGGTGATCTCTGCTAAAATATTATTTGCTACACTCCTTCATTTTAGGTGTCTCAAGTTGAAATCTCATAATAGCAAGATGTTTGGGGCAGGAGTTGGGAGATTTTCCAGACAGTGGTCAATTTTCAAAAGCTGCTCCCGGAAATGCTGGGAAGTTGCATCAGGAGGCTTGTATGCTACCACAATGACAAGGTTTTGGTTTTCAATCTTTACCACCAAAACTTTAACTGCCTCATTTGAGGTGTTTAGTAGTTCTGAACAAATGAATGACTCTGTGATGTACAGGCCAACCCCCCTCCTTGTTGCCTGTTTAGTCTTTCGCTTCTGAATTGATTATAACCTGGGATCCATATTGTTACGAACATAGCCGGTTGGTCCCTGGGTTACAGTGCTTCTCGTAACAAACGAACGAACTTAGCACGTCTATGAGTTATCACTCATAGAGGAAAAGGAATTTTCTTATTTTCTATTTAATTTATTAATAACCATAATAACCACTTAAACCCACTTTCTCATATTTTACACTCTGAGTAGAACATTTGTCACACGCCTCATTAACACATCTCAGTACTAGGTATTTACAAATGGCTCACTTTACGAGTTTCTCAACCGCCTTCTCCAACCGAGATAAGCCCTTGCAATGAGTTTCCAAAATTTCTGGTAGCTTCTAGGAGGTGAATGGTGGTGTAAAGCTGGATACTTCCCTAGACCCTTCCTGGTCCAGAGGAAGGTATGAAATGAACAAGGTAAGGCTTTACCAGCCAACCTTGACTTGGTCTGAGCAGGGGTTGAGCAGCTCAAAACACCTACTGGTACTTGGCCAGGTCGCATCAACAGTTTAGACTAATTAAATAACATACCTATGTACAAAGCTAAATAATATACAGCCAGATAATATTATAAAGTCGAGTAAATCCATTTTAGCTACTAATGGAATTATTCCTGAATATAATATTAAGTGAAATATCAAAAATAGCATGTAAAAATATACCATTGCCATAATAACAAATAGAAATTGTCTACTTAATATGAACAAAAGAGTGTAACACCCCTTCCACATGACCAAATGTCGCACTGACAATAGAACATAAATATCCCTGAATCTTCTAGATACAGTAGAAGAACTGAACTGCCAATATGGCAGAGCTGGTATGCTTTTCTCCGCCTTCAAAAACTCGTCCCAGACAAAATTCTTCATAAGTTCAGAGGGTATTCAAGGAGGATATTGTTGAGACGACAGACTTCTGCCTCAACAGAACTGGGCTTTATCTCTTGGAGCTGGGTGACACGAAAGCTGTCTCTCGAGCAAGATGTAAGGACACCAACTGGTCTCCAGACTTCATTCTCCATAATTAAACTGTAAACAGTATCACTCATTCACATAACTATAGGCGAGAAAGGAAATATTAGACGTAAGTTAGAACAGAGACATACTGATGCAACTGGTCTTAGGGATGGGACAAAGCATCGGCAATTACATTATGTTTGCCCTTTATATGTAGGATTTTAATAGAAAAAGGCCCACTTCTGTATTCTGGTATTCTTAGCTTCATGGTATTAATGAATGTCAAAGGGTTGTGATCTGAGTATACTGTAATCTGATGGGGTGACGTTCCCAAGTAAACTTCAAAATGCTCGAGGGAGATAACCAGGGCTCGAGCTTCTTTTTCTACAGTTGCATAATTCTTTTGGTGTGACTTTAAGGTGGAGGAATAATAACATATTGGATGTAGAATATCAGAGGAGTGGGAGGACTGCAGTAGAACTGACCCAACAGCATAGCTGCTGGCATCTACCTGTAACAATAAGGGAAATTTAAAATCAAGACTTTTCAATACTGGAGAAGAGTTCAATAATCTCTTTAACCTATTGAAACCCATATTACATTCCTCAGACCAAGCGTATTTAATTTTAAAACTGGTTAGCGTGAAAAGGGGGGCGGCTACATGTGAGAAGTTAGGGCAGAATCGTCTATAATACCAAGCTATTCCCAAAAATCTCTGCACCCTTTTTCTGTCTCTTGGTATAGGAAAATCTGCAATGGCTCTCACTTTTGCATTGATGGGTGCCACCATCCTCTGACCTATACTGAACCCCAAATATCTTATTCTAGCTTGTCCAAATTTGCATTTGGCTAAATTGATGGTAAAATTGCAAGCATCTAGTTCCTTAAAAAGAGCCTCCAGACAGACTAAATGTGAACTGCAGTCATCACTGAAGACTACTAAGTCATCGAGGTAGGCTTCTACCCCCACTGGAACGTGGATGCTGCGTTGCACAACCCGAATGAGGTAACCAAGTAGTTGAACAAGCCCCCACGCACTGTAAATGCTGATATGTCCTGAGTGCGGTCCATCAGGGGCACTTGATAGTAGCCTCGCAGTAAGTTCAGCCGGCTCACATACTTGACTCCGGCTACCCTATCGATTAAATCATCTACCCTCAGCAAAGGGTAACCATCAGGAACTGTAACAGAATTCACCTTTCTATAATCCATACACATACGATAGGTACCGTCTGACTTTGGGACCAACACACAAGGAGAGGCCCATGGGCTTTTGTTCCACTCAATCAGTCCATGGGTCAGCAAAAAGTCGACTTCCTCCTTTAGAGCTTGGTGTTTAATAGGGCTTAAGCTGTAAGGGGACTGTTTGATGGGCACAGCTCCTTGGACATCCATGTCGTGTGTCCCCAATGTGCAACACTTAGGTATATCGGCAAACAATGATGGGTACTTCAAAATCATACTTTTCACTTCTTTGGCTCGGTCACAGGCCAGATCTTGTAAAAAATCGTCCAGGGATTGTAGAACTTGAGTGTTTCTGAGATGGACTTCTATTCCTATGGAGCAGTCCTCCAAATCCTCTGCTTCTTGCTGGAACTCTAGAAGAATGGCAGCGGTCGGGGCTAACCCTCCATAATATCTCTTCAATTGGTTAACATGGTATGTATGATCTGATTTCTTTTTCCCTGGTGTACGAACCAGGTAATTCATTTCACTTAGATTTTTGATGACTTCCAAAGGTCCCTCATATCTTGGTTTCAATGTATGCCCAGGCATGAATTTCTGAGCCAATACTTTATCTCCAATGTCGAAAGAGCGAGGGGCTGCATGTTCATCATGTTGTAGTTTAATTTTAGCCTTGGCTTTCTTCAAGTTCTCTGCAGCTAAATTCCTCATGAAAGTGAGGTGTTCCTGCATCACAGCCAGGCATACCTTAACTGGAGTACGCCTTCCGGTCCATACATCTTTCAATACTGTGAGGGGTCCACGTACCGTATAACTATATATCAATTCAAAAGGACTATACCCTAAACTTTCCTGTTCGTTTTCCCTTACGGCCAGGAGAAGGAAAGGAATGCCTTTGTCCCAGTCTTTACTGAATTGTTCACAGTAGAAATGCATCACTTTCAACGTTTGATGGAACCATTCCAATGCTCCTTGGGACTGGGGCCTATAGCTTGTAGCGAGGATAGTTCTTATACCAAGGCGTGACATGGCCTCCTTGAAGATTTCTTAAGTAAAGTTTGATCCTTGATCAGATTAGATCTCATGAGGCAGCCCTACCTGTGAGAAAAACTTTACCAAAGTGCTGACTATTGCACAAGCATTTATTTTCCTCATGGCGATGGCCTCGGGGTAACGTGTGGCAGAATCCATTATAGTGAATAGGTATTGATTTCCCACCTTGGTCCTTGAGAGCCGACCTACACAATTGATAATCAGACGGGAAAAAGGCTCATCATCTGAAGCAATAGGACAGAGAGGATCCAGAGGCGAGGTATGAGTGGGTTTGCCGACAGTCTGACAGACCCTTCAACTGCGAAGATGTTCCGCCATGGTTTCCTGCATTCTAGGCCAAAAAAAGTATTTTGACAACTTTACCATTGTTTTCCTTACTCCAAGATGTCCTCCCATTGGGCTGTTATGGGCGACCTCCAATGCAAGTTCACGATAAACCCTAGGTAGGATTAATACATGCTTGGCCTTGGTGAACAATGCCCCTTCAGATTTCTTCATAAGTATACTGCTACTGGAATAAACACAGTCCTCTAGTTTCTCAGCCTCTTCTTCCATTACCACCAGCTTTCTTATTTTCTCCAATGAGGGGTCTTCCATCTGTGCTTGGATTAGATCTTCTGTTCTAAACTTTTTTAGCACCTAAAGAATCTAAAGATGAGTCTAACCCTGCAGGCACAGACGTCACATCCCTGGGCCAGTGGGTCGCACTAAACAATAGGTTCAAACCCAAATCAGCTTTGTCTTCTTCCTCTGTTGATTCAGGAGGTAACCTGGTCATTGCCATGGACCTAGTGACAACTCCCAGCAGAAATAATGATAGGTCCTTCCTGTGAGCAATCAACCATGTAATCCTCTCCCCAGGTGTTTTCTATCACGAAAGGTTCTTTCTTGATTCCTTCACAGCTTAGGTCATTACCTATCAGTAGGTCAGCAGACTTAATAGGGAATCCTTCGTCTGATATACCGACAGCCGCATATCCTTTATAGCAACCTAGGTCTAGGTATATCCTATGGAGGGGAACTCTAGAGACTGCCTCCAGAAGTCCATCTATCTTTGTATGTGTGGTCAGATAAAGGGAGGATTCTCTTTTTTAACTATGTCAAGTAACTCTCCATATCCCTATAGGTTTTAATAGGTACCACATGACACTCGCCAATACCAGTTTTTTCTTCTGAAAAATATGGGCTCATTGCCTTCTCGATTTCTTGCCTTGATATGGCCCTTGTCTCTGGTCATCTCGGTGAAACGATCTTTGGTCTTGCCGGCCCTAGATCAATCCGTGGACACCCCTGTGCGTGGGCTATTGAGGACACCATCTGCACTTACATTTCCTATCCCTTTCCAGCTGATAACATTGGTTTCTCATATGACCTCCCTTTTGGCAATATGAACAGGACAAGTTCTTCTTGGCTTTATACACCTCCCAGATCCACCGCAGTCATCATTGCATGGCTTATCCAGGGTATGAGAGGTCACTGCTTCCAAAGGAAACTTTTGACGAGGTTCTATTCTTGACTTAACTGGTCGAACCTTCTGGCCCGATTTTACTGCTTCCTCTCTGGATGTTCTATCATGGATCAGCTGGCTGGAGATCTTGTTGTGATTGGCCAGTACAGTGATCTCCATCACATCATGTGTTTTATGGTCGATCAGGAACTTCCGAAAATCATCAGATATAGAATTATAGAAGTCCTCTTGTAATATTAATTGGGTTAGAATGCTTACGTTGTTGCTTTGTGAAGCTCTTTGCCACCTCTCGAAAGCTACCTTCTTCTGCCTGATGAAGTCCACCCAAGTTTGCCCAGGCAACCTTTGAAGGGTACGGAAGGCTTGCTGGTAGGTCATAGGTCTCCAGTATGGCCGTTTTGACAGAGTCATATTGTACATACTTTTCGTAAGGCAAAGCTGCTGTACATTCCCGAGCTTTACCAGTCAGTGTCGTATGCAACAAGATAGCCAAGAATTTTCGGGGTCACTGCATAGCTCGAGCCTGATTTTCGAAAGTATCGAAGTATGTGTCCAAATCAGACTAGCAAAACTTGGGCACCAGAGATGCTGCTTTATGGATGTCAAAAGGATTTGTGGGGCCCTTGGGCCTCACAACTCCTTCCCTTTGCCGCTGACATTTGTAGAGTATGGTGTCCCTCTCAAACTCTTCTGCATTCAGCTTCCTTTGGGCTTCTGTCTGGGCCGTCTGTTTAACAATAAGGCACTCCATCCTTTCGAACTGGCTTTGGGATATGGGCCCAGAAGGTAGTGCAGGAGTTGTGGGACACAAGTTTTCCCATCTTTCATTGGGCTGAGCACCTGTGCCGGGTACTTCTAGTGGACCAGGGTTGGAAACTGGGTGACTAGATTCCCCAATTTCAGGCACCTCTCCCAGGGATGTCAGCTCACCAGCTGCTCCCTTTGATTCTAGTTCAGCCACATCACCAGAGGGTAGGGAAGCTAGAAGGTGGCCAAGATCAAGTCCTTCTGCTCCAAGTGGTTGGTCCAAGTCTTCAAACTGAGATGTTAGACTTGCCTCATCAGTATCATGAATGTCATCCACCTCTCCTTGTTCCTGAAACAGCATGTTTCTCAAAATAGATCAAGTGGCCTCGGCGGCGTAATATTTGTTACACTTCACTCCTACACATATGGAAATTTGCCAGCACTTCTGAAGTTTTAAAGACTTTAGATCCTCCAAAGATAACTCACATATTAACTGCTGTATTTGAGCCTCCACAGTGAACTTTATGGGTACCTGAGCAGCAGCTCACTTTCATGGGATTGGCACTTACTTCCTAGGGCTGATATTTCCTCCAGTACCTTGTATCAGATAGCAACTCCCGGACAGGCCCCCACTTTGTTACGACCATAGCCAGTTGGTCCCTGGGTTATAGCGCTTCTCATAACAAACGAACGAACTTAGCATGTCTATGAGTCATCACTCATAGAGGAAAAGGAATTTTCTTAGTTTCTATTTAATTTATTAATAACCATAATAACCACTTAAACCCACTTTCTCATATTTTACACTATGAGTAAAACATTTGTCACACGCCTCATTAACACATTACAGTACTAGATTAAGGATTTACAAATGGCTCTGAGTGAGTCAGGAAATATAAGTATATGTACATGCATAGGCATTGCTTAAAACTCGAACACCACACTGATAGAGCTCTTACTTAGGGTTCATTCTTCAATAAGCCCTCTTATAACACCGAGACTTGCTCACTTGGTCTCACTTTCTTTATGAGTTTTTCAACCACCTTCTCCAACTGAGATAAGCCCTTGCAATGAGTTTCCGAAATTTCTGGTAACTTCTAGGGAGATGAAGGGTTGTTTAAAGCTGGATACTTCCCTAGACTCTTCCTGGTCCAGAGGAAGGTATGAACAGAACAAGGTAAGGCTTTACCAGGCAACCTTGACACGGTTGGAGCAAGGGTTGAGCAGCTCAGAACACCTACGGGTGCTTGGCCAGGTCGCACTAACAGTTAAGACTAATGAAATAACCTACCTATGTACAAAGCAAAATGATATACGGTCAGATAATATTATAAAGTCAAGTAAATCAATTTTAACTACTAATGGAATTACTCCTGAATATAATATTAAGTGAAATAGCAAAAATAACATGTAAAAATATTCCACTGCCATAATAACAAATAGAAATTGTCTATTTAAAATGAACAAAAGGGTATAACACATATTTCATTGTCAAAATGATCCTTTGTGTAGGTCTTTGTGAATGCTGCAAACGTTGCATTTGACTCCATGAGCAGTCCCTTGATGTAAAGGATTTTGTTTTGTGTTGATGGCTTTAGACCCTGTATGTTTGCAAAGACAAATGACATTATATTGGGGAATTTAGGGGGGTTTAATTTACTGGCTCAACTATCTATTGTTCTGGAGTGGAGGCCAATGACTGTGTCTTTGCTCCAGAAGTGTTTTCAGTTGGTGTAAGTCTGTTGTCATTTCTTGCCAGTCTTTTTTCCCTCCTTGCCCTAAAAAACCTCTTTCCCTGGAGAAGTTATGGCTCCCCTCTCTTGTTTCCCATAGTCTGGTTGGTCTGTGTCTTCTTGTCCCCTTTAGATGATGTGCCTGGCAGTATGCGTTGAAGAATTTTCTTTCACGGAGTGACGAGTGACACATTTTGGGGTAAAATAAATTACAGGAAGGGCAGTTGCACTCTCCTGTTGTCATGTGGGTGTCATGTGCAGTTGAAGTTTTGGCAGTAAAGATCGAGAACCAAAAACCTGGTCATTGTGGTTGTATACAAGCCTCCAGATGCAACTTCCCAACAATTCCAGGAACAGCTTGTGAAACTTGATCACTGTCTGGAAAATCTTCCAGCTACTGCCCCCAATATCTTGCTCCTGGGGGATTTCAACCTAAGGTACCTAAAATGGAGGAATGGAACAAATAATGTTGTAGCAGAGATAACCCCAGAAGGCAGCTGAGATGAAAACTCTCTCACACATGAGCTTTTAAATCTCTTCATCAAATTCACCTTAAACCAGCAAATATTAGAGCCAACAAGATTGGAGAATACACTAGACCTCATCTTCACTAAGAATGATGATCTAATACAAAATATTACCATATCAAAAACAATATTCTCGGATCACAACATAATAAAGGTTCAAACATGTATGCACGGGGCCCCAGACTGACAAAATATGATCAGTCACGAGGGAGCCTTCACCAAATTCAACTTCAATAACAAAAACATTAGGTTGGACCAAGTCAACCAGGTCCTAAATGATATAAACTGGGAAGATAGCCTAAGCAACACGGATCCAAGCCTATGTCTAGAACAAATTAACTCTGTGGCACTTGAGGTATGCTCAAGGCACATTCCTTTAAGGAAAAGGAGAAAGTGTAAACTAGGAAGAGAAAGGTGCTCCCTATACAGGCGAACGCTAAGAATAACAGAGCAGCTAAAAGAGGCCAATATATCTGTAATATGTAGGGAGTCACTGGTCAGAGAAATAGCAAACATCGAACTAAAGCTAAAGGAACCTTACAGGAGTCAAGAAATGTGGGAAGAACTAAAAGTCATAAATGAAACTGAAAGAAACCCAAAATATTTCTTTTCTTATGCCTGGAGTTTACCTGGAGAGAATTCCGGGGGTCAACGCCCCCGCGGCCCGGTCTGTGACAAGGCCTCCTGGTGGATCAGAGCCTGATCAACCAGGCTGTTACTGCTGGCTGCACACAAACCAACGTACGAGCCACAGCCCGGCTGGTCAGGAACCGACTTTAGGTGCTTGTCCAGTGCCAGCTTGAAGACTGCCAGGGGTCTGTTGGTAATCCCCCTTATGTATGCTGGGAGGCAGTTGAACAGTCTCGGGCCCCTAACACTTATTGTATGGTCTCTTAACGTGCTAGTGACACCCCTGCTTTTCATTGGGGGGATGTTGCATCGTCTGCCTAGTCTTTTGCTTTTGTAGTGAGTGATTTTCGTGTGCAAGTTCGGTACTAGTCCCTCTAGGATTTTCCAGGTGTATATAATCACGTATCTCTCCCGCCTGCATTCCAGGGAATACAGGTTCAGGAACCTCAAGCGCTCCCAGTAATTGAGGTGTTTTATCTCTGTTATGCGTGCCGTGAAGGTTCTCTGTACATTTTCTAGGTCAGCAATTTCACCTGCCTTGAAAGGTGCTGTTAGTGTGCAGCAATATTCCAGCCTAGATAGAACAAGTGACCTGAAGTGTGTCATCATGGGCTTGGCATCCCTAGTTTTGAAGGTTCTCATTATCCATCCTGCCATTTTTCTAGCAGATGCGATTGATACAATATCAAATCAAAGTTGAGAAAAAATTCCAGTATTGGGCCCCTACTTAAATGAGATGGGTCCTACACAGATGACAGCAAGGAAATGAGTGAGCTACTAAAGTCCCAATATGACTCGGTTTTTAGTGAACCACTAACCAGATTGAGAGTCGAAGATTTAAATAAATATTTTTATGAGAGACAGAATTTGGTAGACTTGAATCTACCTGATATTACCATGATGCCAAATGACTTTGAAAAGGTGATAAATGACATACATACCCATGCCCTCTGCCCCAGGCCCAGACTCATGGAACTCTGTGTTCATCAAGAACTGCAAGAAGTCCCTATCATGTGCTTTTAACATCCTATGGAGAGGGAGCATGGACACAGGGGTTGTCCCACATCTGCTAAAAACAACAGACATAGCCCCACTCCATAAAGAGGGCAGTAAAGCAATAGCAAAGAACTATGGACTGATAGCGCTAACATCTTATAACATAAAAATCTTTGAAAGGGTTCTAAGAAGCAAGATCGTCACCCATCTAGATTCCCATGAGTTACACAACCGAGAGCAACTTGAGTTTAGAGCAGGTCACTCCTGTCTGTCCCAACTACTGGACCACTATGACAAGGTCCTGGGTGCTCTAGAAGACAAACAAAATGCAGATGTATACACAGGCTTTGCAAAAGCCTTTGACAATTGTGACCATGGTGGATCTATAATTTCCTGACAAATAGAACACAAAGAGTAATAGTAAATAGAGCAAAGTCTGAGGCGGCTTTAGTGAAAAACTCTGTTCGACAAGGCACAGTGCTCGCTCCAATTCTCTTCCTCATCCTCATATCTGACATAGACAGGAAAGTAAGCCACAGCACTGTGTCTTCCTTTGCAGGTGACACCCGAATTTGCATAAAGGTGTCCTCCATTGAAAACACTGCGAGATTCTAAGCAGATATCAACCAAATCTTTAAATGGGCCACAGAAAACAATATGAAGTTCAATGATGAACAATTTCAATTACTCCAATATGGAAAAAATGAGGAAATTAAAACTACATCGGAATATAAAATAAATTCCAACCACACATTATAGCGTAAAACTTATGTAAAAGACCTGGGAGTGATCATTCAAATTCAAATTCAAATTCAAAGTTTATTCTCTATAAAGATTACAATGTTGAATTTACAGAATTTGGTTGTTGTGTGGTTTACATGTAGTTAAATAATGATTACAGAGTGTACCACTAGAACGCCTAGCATGGCTAGGCATTTTGGGCAGACTTAGTTTAATTTTTTATTTTAAAATATTACAAATTATGAGGTAAGTTGGTATTATGGCTAAGTGACTAAATACTAGTTTGTGAGTTTAGCAATGTGAATGCTTCTGTTTTGGCACAGTACATCATGTCAGAGGATCTCACCTCAAAAGTCCATAACACTGTATCAATCGCATCTGCTGGAAAAGTGACAAGATGGATAATGAGAACCTTCAAAATTAGGGATGCCAAACCCATGATGACACTCTTGTTCTATCTAGGGTGGAATATTGTTGCACAATAACAGCACCTTTCAAGACAGGTGAAATTGCTGGCATAGAAAATGTACAGAGAACCTTCACGGCGCGCATAACTGCGATAAAACACATCAATTACTGGGAATACTTGAAGTTCCTCAACCTGTACTCCACAGAATGCAGATGGGAGAGATACATGAAAATCCTAGATGGGTTAATATCAATCTTGCACATGAAAATCACTCCCAATGAAAGTAAAAGACTCGGCAGACGATACAACACCCTCCCAATGAAAAGCAGGGGCGCCACTAGCACGATAAGAAACAACACAATAAGTGTCAGGGGCCCAAGACTATTCAACTACCTCCCAGCATACATTAGGGGGATTGCCAATAGATCCCTGGCTGTCTTCAAGAAGGCACTGGACAGGAACCTAAAGTCAGTACCTTATCAGCCAGGCTGTGGTACGTACATTGGGTTGTGTGAGGCCAGCAGTAACAGTCTGGTTGATCAGGCCCTGATTCACCCTGAGGCTTGGTCACAGGGCCGCAGGGACGTTGACCCCCGAAACCCTCTCCAGGTATACACAACACAACATACACACCGCACAAATTACATGCACCGAACAACATACATACATACACACACCGCACAATATACACGTCACTCAACATACACATACCACACAACATTCGTCACACAAAATACACACACACCACAGGATAACCTAGGATAACCCAAAAAGTCTGACAGCGTGACTTATTTAAATCAAGGTAGAGAGGTAACAACAGTGGGCTCGTGGAAACTGATCTCCTATAACCCCCCCCCCCTGGTCCCGTCCTACCCTCTTTCCCTGACCCCCCTCCCACTCCCTCCTTACTCTCCTCTCTCTCTTTTTCTCTCTCCTCCTCTTTCTCCCTCTTCCCCTCCCTCTATTTACCTACCAATCTTTCTCCCTCTCTCTTCCTCTCCACCTTCCATTTCATCTTCCTTTTGCTCCTTCTCCCCCACCTATCTCCTCCCTGCCAGTCTCCCCCCTCCCACCGCCAAGCACACACACACACGCACACTTACACACCCACACACACATACACAAACATGCACATTGACACATGCACACAAATGCACTCACACACACACGCGCGCGCGCGCGCGGCCAGGAGGAATCGAACCCTGCAGCCTCAACTAGGTGAGTACACACACACCTCTCTCCTTTCCCTCTCTCCCCTTGTACCCCCTTGCACCCCCTAATCGCTCTTCCCCTCTGCCACTGTCCCCCTTCCTACTCTATATCCTTCTCCCCCCTCCCTACCTCCTTCCCCTTTCCCTCCTTATAACAAACACCCACCTTCGCACCCACACACACACACACACACACACACACATGTACACGCACACACACACACAGGAGCTTGGACTCGACCCCTGCAACCTCAACTAGGTAAGTACACACACACACACACACATATAAACATCTCCCTGTGGGTCCTTAGAGAAGGAGCAGAGATGCTGTGTGTGCCCCTAACCACAATCTTCAACACTTTCCTTGAAACTAGGCAACTACCTGAGATATGGAAGATGGCAAATGTAGTCCCCATTTTCAAGAAAGGAGACAGAAACGAGGCCCTAAACTACAGACCAGTGTCACTGACGTGTATAGTATGCAAAGCCATGGAGAAGATTATCAGGAGGAGAGTGGTGGAGCACCTGGAACAGAACAAGATTATAAACGACAACCAGCACGTATTCATGGGAGGCAAATCCTGTGTCACAAACCTGGAGTTTTATGACAAAGTAACAGAAGACACGAGAGAGAAGGGTGGGTTGATTGCATTTTCCTGGACTGCAGGAAGGCCTTCAACACAGTTCCTTACAAGAGATTAGGCGCGTATAACAGGAAGGGCACTGCAATGGATCAGAGAATACCTGACAGGGAGGCAACGAGTAATGGTACATGATGAGGTATCACAGAGGGAGCCTGTGATGAGTGGGGTCCCACAGGGGTCAGTCCTAGGACCAGTGCTATTTTTGGTATATGTGAATGACATGATGGAAGGGATAGACTCAGAAGTGCCCCTATTTGCAGATGATGTGAAGCTGAGGAGAATTAAATCAGATGAGGATGAGGCAGGACTACAAAGAGACCTGGACAGGCTGAACACGTGGTCCAGCAACTGGCAAATGCAAACCCATGAAGATTGGGGAAGGGCAAAGAAGACCACAGACAGAGTATAGACTAGGTGGCCATAGACTGCAAACCTTACTCAAAGAGAAAGATCTCGGGGTGAGTATAACACCGAGCACGTCTCTGGAAGCACACATCAACCAGATAACTGCTGCAGCATATGGGTGCCTGGCAAACCTGGGAATAGCATTCTGATACCTTAGTAAGGAATCGTTCAAGACACTGTACACTGTGTACGTTAGGCCCATACTGGAGTATGCAGCACCAGTTTGGAACCCACACCTGGTCAGGCACATCAAGAAATTAGAGAAAGTGCAAAGGTTTGCAACAAGGTTAGTTCCGGAGCTCAGGGGAATGTCCTACGAATGTTGAGGAGAATCGGCCTGATGACACTGGAGGACAGGAGGGTCAGGGGAGACATGATAATGACATACAAAATACTGTGTAGAATAGATAAGGTGGACAGAGAGGATGTTGCAGAGAGGGGACACTGAAACAAGGGGCCACAATTGGAAGCTGAAGACTCAGACGGGTCAGAGGGATGTTAGGAAGTATTTCTTCAGTCATAGAGTCGTCAGGAAGTGGAATAGCCTAGCAAGTGATGTAGTGGAGGCAGGAACCACACATAGCTTTAAGACAAGGTATGAAAAAGCTCAGGGAGCAGAAAGAGAGGACCTAGTAGCAATTAGTGAAGAGGCTGGGCCAGGAGCTGAGTCTCGACCCCTGTAACCACAATTAGGTGAGTACCACACATAATGCACTCCACACAAGATACATATACTACACAAGATACATACATCACACAATATACACTCACAAAATACACACACACAACATACAGCATAAATAATACTCACCATGTAAGATACAAACACCACACAACATACATTCGCCAAACATACACCACAATATACACACCATCTTAATAAGGAATCATTCAGGACCCTGTACACCGTGTACGTTAGGCCCATATTGGAGTATGCGGCACCAGTTTGGAACCCACACCTAGCCAAGCACGTGAAGAAACTAGAGAAAGTGCAAAGGTTTGCAACAAGACTAGTCCCAGAGCTAAGAGGTATGTCCTACGAGGAGAGGTTAAGGGAAATCAACCTGACGACACTGGAGGACAGGAGAGATAGGGGGGACATGATAACGACATACAAAATACTAAGAGGAATTGACAAGGTGGACAAAGACAGGATGTTCCAGAGATTGGACACAGTAACAAGGGGACACAGTTGGAAGCTGAAGACACAGATGAATCACAGGGATGTTAGGAAGTATTTCTTCAGCCACAGAGTAGTCAGTAAGTGGAATAGTTTGGGAAGCGATGTAGTGGAGGCAGGATCCATACATAGCTTTAAGCAGAGGTATGATAAAGCTCACGGCTCAGGGAGAGTGACCTAGTAGCGATCAGTGAAGAGGCGGGGCCAGGAGCTCGGACTCGACCCCCGCAACCTCAACTAGGTGAGTACAACTAGGTGAGTACCAAACATACAACATACATGTGAAAATTTGTCTAGACTGCCTCTATGTGAGTTGCTTACCCTAGCCAGCTCTGTTGACACCGAACTCTGAGGTAGGCCTCACAAGTGGCTTATAGGACAGATTTCCACAAATGACTGATGTTGCAAGAAAATCTCGCCTCCATGCATGAATAAAGGGCTAACTTACTTGGTGTTGAAGAATCTATTCCGGTCTTCAACCTCCCTAAGCTTTAGCCCCTCTGGACTTCCCCTCAGAACCATATGCAACTGGGAGCCTTAATTCCTGCAATATTCAGTCTTCATTAGTGACCTGCCTGCACCTTAGAAATCCCTGTTTCCAAGGGGGTGAGTATCCTCTAGTATAACTATGCAGAAAGTGACACTAGCTTCTAAGGCCTAACCACGAAGAGTCGCCAGCACGTACCGATCATTTGGCCATCCAGCTGCACAAAGGCCCACAGTTCAACTCACTCGCAAATTCCCCCCAGAAAAAGGCCAGAAAACTGAGAAAGAAAGGGAGGTCTTGTCTTACTGTATGGGCCTGATGGAGGAGGACATCTACAGTACTTTGAGGTTCCTCCACCAGATTTACCCAGGGCCTAGTATGTGTAGACACGTGGGGTGCCGCCCTGATGTTCACGGCACTTGTTACTCGGTTGGTGTCTGATCTTAGAAGAAGGCACAGCGGTCTCAAAACCCCGTGCCTCAGAATTCAAACTTGGGCTGCCAGTTCTCCATGGCTAATATAACCTAGTGTTTGCCTACATTATCAGCCTAGTACTACCTACATTAAGGTCTTAGGGCTACATTATTATTATCTACAGTTGCCTCAATAGTCCTAATATTAGTTCACTAAGAGTACAAACTACCTACCTCTTTCTCGAAGGGTAAATCAATCAATTAAATGTACCTTCCAACCACCTTCGCCAACCCAGGTGTGTGTGTGTGTGTGTTTTGGGTGGGTGTAAGGGCCACCCAACCCAGCCGCTCCATCCATGACATGCTGGGATCTTCGTACGACGTATCCGTCCTGTGGAACTTTAGGACCAAATAAATTTCCACATCCTCCCACCAGCGAAGGTAGGCGCTAAGTCTACATCAAATTCACATTCCACGAGCCCCCACGGCAGACCCTGGACACAAGTGCCATCCGGTTACTCTCGTCAAGCAGACCCCAGAGGTCCATGCAGTTTCCCCTGTGTGGACCTCTGGGGGTGTAAACTTGTTGGTTCAGGTGGTCTTAGCACCCTTTCCTTTAACTTTAACATCTTTCGTTTGTCTAGCCTTGACTGAGCGGCTCTGTACTTTCCCACCCAGTGGCACACATGCCCTGATAGCCTTTCCTCCCACTGATACGAGGTTCCCTGGATTTAATGGCAATCTATCTCCCTCTTTACGTACCCCATAAAAGTGTTTTCCCAAGGTGGCTGAGTGTTCATCACGCCCTACCTGGTTCAGCTTCCCTGGTGGTTCATCATGTATACTGGTACTCATTATCATGGGGACAGCTTCTTCTCTCTCTGGTGTGGCAGGGAATTCAGGTGGAATCCTGCCACCTATGATGTATCCTACTGGGGATCTGTATAAACCAATTCCTTCCCTAAAAGTCGATTGTGTAGACAGGAAGTCATCTATCTGATTGGCTCCCACCAGGATACTTACATTTCTGACTGTGTCAGTGGTAATTCCCTGGTCTGCCAGCTTCACGCCAAGGTCTTTCAATCGATTGGCTGCTGCAGCAAAACCTCTTGCTGTAATTGCTGTGGGTAACGTCTTTACCACCAAGGCTATAATGTCTCTGTGATGTCCACCTAATTTGGCTGTGACATCCACCACATCATAAGATTTGGGTGGGACCTGACTTATAGCCCCTCCCAACATCATACTAACTTTCCTGGTGGCCTTCAACTTTAATTTAGCCACCAACTTCTTTGTTATCAAGGATACTTGTGCTCCCGAGTCAAGGAATAATTGGGTTGTTTTGGACCTGTGCCCATTCACAACTTTTGCCATGACTGTAGGTAGGGCAGCACCTCCATGATTCTCACCTGGATTAGAGACTTCACTCCCACTAATCACGCTGGCTACCATTTCAGACTCAGACTCAATTTCTATCTCTACCTGAGAGATATCCCTAGTAGCCTTGGGTTCCCTTAAATTATTGGAACATAGTGCAGTATGGTGCTTACCTTTGCAACAGACTCGACACTCACTGAGCTGGGTGTCACAGTCTCTGGCAAAGTGTTCCTCACAACACTTGAAGTAGAGTCTCAACTCCTTTAGTCTCTGTTGCCTACCTCTCAGTGTTGTATACTCAGAGCAACTCGTGTTGGCGTGTTTGCCTTTGCAGAACACGCATATTCTGGCATGAGTGCCTCTGAGGTTCTGCTTAGAGGTTCTTGCCTTAGACACCTCTTTACCATAGTACACTCCAACGTTAGTCATATGAGCTTTAGACTGATCTCTCGAGATCTTTGAGTAACTGTCTGTGTTTTTATGTGGTGATGGTGGTGACTCTTCTCTCACACCTATACTCAAATGAGAAACGAGATCTCCCAACCCCTCAACAATTTGTTGTATCATGAACCTGTTCATCCGATATTTTAAGTGTAACTCATGCACTGTAGTGCCAGCCAGTTTCCTCTGAATCACCTGACTGATGAACCATTCAGACTTACCCCAATCATGTAAATCTTTAAGACTATTTGTTAAACTCATGGCTTCGATTTGGAACTTCTCTAGGCTCTGATGGTCATGTTGGCAAATCTCTAAATCCAACAACTGATAAAGTATAGCTACCTTTATCTCCTCAGTGTTGTCAAATATGTCCTTTAATTGGTCTTTGGCATGTTGGTAATTAGTGTCAGTGGTTTGGTAATGCCAGACCAAGTCCAAGGCTTTACCCTTGAGCTGTGAATGTAAATACTGTAATTTGACGGCATCTGACAAATCGTCTCTGTCATCTATCTGGGCTTTAAACTGGTCCCAGAAAGCAATGTACTCTGTTAAGGTTCCATCGAATGTTGGTAAATTCAACTGGGGCAATCTGGGCAACACATTAACAGGCGTGCTGCTGTTCGTGCTCCCTGAAGTATTTGCTGCCCCTGCCATACTGGCCTTCAAAGTCTTTATTAACTGCTTGCAGAGTTTCATCTCTGCTTTACCCTCTGCCCTTCGTTTGTCATAGTCCTTCCGAGCTACCTCGACTGTATCCTCAGACTCTCCTGCAGCATAGGCCTCTGTCTCATAAAGGATAAACAATTTCTCAAAGGCCGCCAGCCTTTCCTCCTAAGGTTTCAGGCAACTCTCTAGCTCCTCACAGTCTACATCCTGATCTTGCCTGGCCATACGACACTCCTCATGTGCTTTGTTTAGGCAACCCCTATAGGCACCCATAGACCGCTTTAATTGACTTACAGCTGAGACAGCTGGTACTCCATCTTCACCCGCCATAGTCGAGGTTTAGTTAAGAGCATGGTACTAATTAGTACTTCAATTAGCGCACCCCACAGCACGAACGGTATTAGGCAAGAATGAACGAGTCTCAAGGCTCCTCAACAAGCTTAACGACTCTATTATATTGACTCTACTTTGAATCGAAATGTGCACTGTTAGCTCTCAAACCCAACTGAAATGTATATCAATGTAAAAGCTTAACCTAGCAATTTCCTGTACAATGTCAGCAAATTATTACAGGACTTAAGTTAGTCCCTGGTACAAATCACAAATTCCACATTAAAATGAGTCAAAGACAATGAAAATCACACAAAAATGCAGTATACAAATTAAAAATCACTTGGTTAGCACAAATAAATTCAACAATTCAACTTGTGAAACAGTAAATAAATAATGTGTGTAAACAGCTTGGCCTAACTGTGCCCAGCTTACTCAGTCTAGCGTGGATGGTTGGATAAGGTAATTCTAACCTAACTAGTGTGCTATAGCCTAAACCTGGCTTTAGAATTCACTGTAAATAATAACTAGGTTAAATCTGTCTTACCTACTATAACTGCTGTAAATATTGCACAAGCCTAGCCTAACTGTGGCTACCTTGCAAATCCACTGTAATTAATTAATACACAAGTCTCTTACACTGGTTTACTTGTAATAACTGTAAATAATTAAATTCACAAGCTTAACTAGCCTACCTGGCCTGCCTGTAAATTACTGTAAATAATAACTTCTGCGTATAGTCATCTTGGCTTAGCCTCTGTGTAAGTCTCTGGGCCTAGGTGTGTTGACTTAACCTAACTCTGTTAAACTGGTTCCTAACTGTGGCCTAGCTATGTTACCTTAAGCTATCTATTCCACATCACGGTTCAAAGGACCACTTTTGTGAAAATTTGTCTAGACTGCCTCCATGTGAGTTGCTTACCCTAGCCAGCTCTGTTGACACGGAGCTCTGAGGTCAGCACCTCAGCCTCACAAGTGGCTTATAGGACAGATTTCCACAAATGACTGATGTTGCAAGAAAATCTCGCCTCTATGAACGAATAAAGGGCTAACTTACTTGGTGTTGGAGAATTACAGAAAATATCTACCTGGATGAGGACTAACAAACTTACACTAAACATTGACAAAACCTACTTCATTCAGTTTGGTAACAGAGCTACAGATGTACCTCTTAACATAATGATAAACGGATCACCTATCACAAAGCTAACAGAGGGAAAATTCTTAGGAATCCACCTCGATAATAGACTCAAATTTCATACACATGTACAACAAATTTCTAAGAAAATTTCCAAGACTGTAGGCATACTATCGAAGATACGGTACTATGTTCCACAGTCAGCCCTCCTGGCCTTTTATCACTCTCTTATTTACCCCTATCTCACCTATGGAATTTGTGCATGGGGCTCAACAACAATTAACCATCTCAGACCACTAATTACCCAACAAAAGGCTGCAGTTAGAATGATAACAAATTCTCACTACAGGCAACACACTCCACCAATATTCAAAACACTCAACCTACTCACCATACAAAACATCCATACTTATTATTGCACCTATTACATACATAGAACACTTAACTCTGATATTAACCCTCCCCTCAATCATCTCCTTACCAACCTCAACAGAACACATAACCATAACACAAGGCACAGATCACTCTTTGATGTTCCTCGTGTCCATCTCACGCTTTGCAAAAACTCAATGCACATAAAAGGCCCTAAAATCTGGAACTCATTACCTGTAAATATAAAAGAAACACTACCTGTTTATAAATTCAAGTCTCTTCTCAAAGATCACTTACTCACTCAAAACCAAATAAATACTGAATAACTCAACCTTAAAATTATATCACACAAATGTTAAACCTAGGACCCAATCTAACTTTATTATTTTTTTAAATACACTACCTAACAGAATACTCCATTCTACTGAATGTACAACAATGCTAGCAACCATATGACCTGTCTTTGTAATACTCATTTGTGCTTTATAGTTATCTGTTTACAATAATGTTTTATCACCGATTTCATCATTGCTTAGTTAATCTTAAGTTAATTTTAAGCCAGCCCGTAATGCTATGCATATAAGTGGCTTTGGCATGCTGCTCTTACCTGTATTTTTTTTGTACCTCTGTATGTATGCTAAAATTTCTAAATAAATAAATAAATCTATTCTGGTCTTCAACCTTCCTAAGCTTTAGGGGGCGAGATATCGGCCGGGAGCGCCGGCCGGCCCCCGTCTCAAAAAAAAAAAAAAAAAATCGCGAAAATCGCGTTTGTTTGGGTCTATTGCTTAGTAAACTGATGTTTTAGTGTAGTTATCCTCTTCAAAACCGTTTTCTCTTACTCAGAGACCAAAGAATACGACATGGAGAGGAGTAGCTCAATAATATCGAAATATTCCCGATAATCCCTCGCCATATCGTGGCCTATTTTATTCAGTCTAGAGTATATAACATGTTTGTATGTTATTTATAGTGTTTATTATATCATATTAGATCAATTCTGATAGACAAATAAGCCGTAGAGTTGATATATAAGAGTAATAATGAAGTGATTTCTCCTGGCACTCTCTGGAGCGGAAACACTGCCTAGCATTCCCATATGGTTCCTGGTTGTCTCTAAGTCTACGGATAAGCTCCGCCTACTGTTTTATGATGCCAAATAGTCATTTATTATATTAGAAAGAATAATGCAAGAAAAAGCGATAAAAAACAAGGAAAAAAAATCCAAAATATATACGGGCCGTGAGCAGACTCGCTACCAATATCACCGTCACCATACCTCAGTGCTGGTGGAAATGATATTGGGAAGGGTAGGAGAGAAGAGCTGCTAGATAAGTACAGGTCAGCTATAGATTCCATTATGTCTAAGGGAGGGATCCCAATCATATGTAGCATCTTGCCTAGAAGGGGAGTAGGAAATGAATGGTTGTCTAGGGCAATTGGTGTAAATTGCTGGCTAGACAGATACTGCAAGGAACTTGCAATCCCATTCATTGACAACTGGAACAACTTTTATGGCAAACATGATATGTATGCAAGGGATGGGGGTACATCTCTCTGGGGCTGGAGTGGTAGCACTTGCAGACTCGATTGAGAAGGCCATTGGTGAAATGCCTATGATTTTAAACTGATGGAAGATAGAGGTATGGGTGTGTGTGGGAAACAAGCAGGTTGCAACACTTGGGTTGGAAACAGTAAATGTATAAAAGGCATTCAGCATGAAGTTATAAATAAAGACAATAGATCAGGTCAGCAAACAAAGGGGGACAGCAGAGGGCAGCAAGGGACTAGCTCCCTTAAGGTTTACTATACTAATAGCAGGAGTGTAAGAAATAAGATAGATGAGCTAAGATTAATTGCAAGTGCAGAAAACATAGATATTATTGCTATAACAGAGACCTGGCTCAATCTGAAAGATAGAGAGATGCCCTCTGAATGTCACATACAAGGCTATAAATTATTCCACACTGACAGGGTCAACAGGAAAGGTGGTGGAGTAGCGATGTATGTCAGAGACAATTTAAATTGTTGTGTTAGACAAGATATTAAATTAGAAGCGTCAGCCACTGAATCTGTTTGGTTACAGCTTCTCGAGGGCCGAGAAAAACTAATTTTGGGTGTGATTTACAGGGCCCCAAATCTTGATAGGGAGTGCAGTAAACTTCTATGGGATGAAATTCGTAAGGCATCTACATACGAAAATGTCGTGCTAATGGGAGATTTCAACTATAGACAGATTGACTGGAGCAATTTGACAGGAAATTTAGAGTCAGGTGACTTTCTTGATACGATCCAGGATTGTTTTTTAAAACAGTTTGTGACAGAGCCAACTAGGGGAAATAACCTCCTTGACTTGGTTCTTGCCAGTAGGGAAACACTAATTAATAATCTTGAGGTTAATGATGAGCTTGGGGAAAGTGATCACAAATCACTCAGTTTTAATATATCATGGAATTCCCCTAATAATGGCAATCAAGTCTCCGTCCCTGACTTTCGCTTGGCTGATTTCATAGGACTGAAAAATTACTTAGGTGGGCTGAACTGGAATGACCTGACTAAGGGTCAGGTAGGTGGTGATGGTTGCCGATACGATGCTTTCCAGGGCATAGTTCTAGCTGCTCAGTCAAATTATGTTCCAAATAGGGAAATCAGATCAAACAAAAATGATCCTAAATGGATGAACAATAGATTAAAATATCTGATTGGTCAAAAGAGAGGCATATATAGGCAAATCAAAAGAGGAGAGGGGCAATTGAGAAATCGATATATTCAGTTAAAGAGAGAAATAAAAAAGGGAATTAGAAAAGCAAAAAGAGATTATGAGGTTAAAGTTGCAAGAGAATCGAAGACTAACCCAAAAGGATTCTTTCAGGTATACAGAAGTAAGATCAGGGACAAGATAGGCCCACTCAAAAGTTCCTCGGGTCAGCTCACTGACAGTGATAAGGAAATGTGTAGAATTTTTAACACATACTTCCTCTCAGTTTTTACACAGGAGGATACCAGCGATATTCCAGTAATGATAAATTATGTAGAACAGGACGATAATAAACTGTGCACTATTAGGGTCACAAGTGACATGGTCCTTAGGCAAATAGATAAATTAAAACCTAACAAATCCCCAGGCCCTGATGAACTGTATGCAAGGGTTCTAAAGGAATGTAAAGAGGAGCTTAGCACACCTTTGGCTAATCTTTTCAACATATCACTACAAACTGGCATGGTGCCAGATAAGTGGAAAATGGCAAATGTGATACCTATTTTCAAAACAGGTGACAGTTCCTTAGCTTCGAACTATAGACCAATAAGCCTAACCTCCATAGTGGGAAAATTTATGGAATCAATAATTGCCGAGGCAGTTCGCAGCCACCTTGAAAAGCATAAATTAATCAACGAATCTCAGCATGGTTTTACAAAGGGGCGTTCCTGCCTTACGAATTTATTAACTTTTTTCACTAAGGTATTTGAGGAGGTAGATCATGGTAATGAATATGATATTGTGTATATGGACTTCAGTAAGGCTTTTGACAGGGTCCCACATCAGAGACTATTGAGGAAAATTAAAGCACATGGAATAGGAGGAGAAATTTTTTCCTGGATAGAGGCATGGTTGACAAATAGGCAGCAGAGAGTTTGCATAAATGGGGAGAAATCAGAGTGGGGAAGTGTCACGAGCGGTGTTCCACAGGGGTCAGTGTTGGGCCCCCTGCTGTTCACAATCTACATAAACGACATAGATGAGGGCATAAAGAGCGACATCGGCAAGTTTGCCGATGACACCAAAATAGGCCGTCGAATTCATTCTGACGAGGACATTCGAGCACTCCAGGAAGATTTGAACAGACTGATGCAGTGGTCGGAGAAGTGGCAGATGCAGTTTAATATAGACAAATGCAAAGTTCTAAATGTTGGACAGGACAATAACCAAGCCACATATAAACTAAATAATGTAGATCTTAATATTACGGATTGCGAAAAAGATTTAGGAGTTCTGGTTAGCAGTAATCTGAAACCAAGACAACAGTGCATAAGTGTTCGCAATAAAGCTAATAGAATCCTTGGCTTCATATCAAGAAGCATAAATAATAGGAGTCCTCAGGTTGTTCTTCAACTCTATACATCCTTGGTTAGGCCTCATTTAGATTATGCTGCACAGTTTTGGTCACCGTATTACAGAATGGATATAAATTCTCTGGAAAATGTACAAAGGAGGATGACAAAGTTGATCCCATGTATCAGAAACCTTCCCTATGAGGATAGACTAAGGGCCCTGAATCTGCACTCTCTAGAAAGACGTAGAATTAGGGGGGATATGATTGAGGTGTATAAATGGAAGACAGGAATAAATAAAGGGGATGTAAATAGTGTGCTGAAAATATCTAGCCTAGACAGGACTCGCAGCAATGGTTTTAAGTTGGAAAAATTCAGATTCAGGAAGGATATAGGAAAGTACTGGTTTGGTAATAGAGTTGTGGATGAGTGGAACAAACTCCCAAGTACCGTTATAGAGGCCAGAACGTTGTGTAGCTTTAAAAATAGGTTGGATAAATACATGAGTAGATGTGGGTGGGTGTGAGTTAGACCTGATAGCTTGTGCTACCAGGTCGGTTGCCGTGTTCCTCCCTTAAGTCAATGTGACCTGACCTGACTAGGTTGGGTGCATTGGCTTAAGCCGGTAGGAGACTTGGACCTGCCTCGCATGGGCCAGTAGGCCTTCTGCAGTGTTCCTTCGTTCTTATGTTCTTATGTTCTTATATAAACGACTATAATTTCTTGGAGAAACGTCGTAGAACATTCATTCTGGTACCATTGTGTTGCCAAAGAGTTAAGCTATTTTTCGGTATATATAACTCAATTTCCATAATTTTTCGATTTTTGGGTGAGCGCGCGCGGAAATTTGCCCTAAGTAAGTAAGTAAGTAAATTTATTCAGGTATACACAATACAGTTACATGGAATTATCATACATAGCAGCATATGTGTAGAGAACCTAGGATAACCCAAAAAAGTCAGACAGAGTGACTTATTTCCATTGGGGTCCTTTTACCTTATAACCTTTATATTATAATAATAAGGTAAAAGGACGCCAATGGAAATAAGTCACTCTGTCTGACTTTTTTGGGTTATCCCAGGTTCTCTACACATATGCTGCTATGTATGATAATTCTATGTAACTGTATTGTGTATACCTGAATAAATTTACTTACTTACTTAGGGCAAATTTCCGCGCGCGCTCACCCAAAAATCGAAAAATTATGGAAATTGAGTTATATATACCGAAAAATAGCTTAACTCTTTGGCAATACAATGGTACCAGAATGAATGTTCTACGACGTTTCTCCAAGAAATTATAGTCGTTTATATCAGGTATGGTGACGGTGATATTGGTAGCGAGTCTGCTCACGGCCCGTATATTTTTTGGATTTTTTTCCTTGTTTTTTATCGCTTTTTCTTGCATTATTCTTTCTAATATAATAACTGACTATTTGGCATCATAAAACAGTAGGCGGAGCTTATCCGTAGACTTAGAGACAACCAGGAACCATATGGGAATGCTAGGCAGTGTTCCCGCTCCAGAGAGTGCCAGGAGAAATCACTTCATTATTACTCTTATATATATCAACTCTACGACTTATTTGTCTATCAGAATTGATCTAATATGATATAATAAACACTATAAATAACATACAAACATGTTATATACTCTAGACTGAATAAAATAGGCCACGATATGGCGAGGGATTATCGGGAATATTTCGATATTATTGAGCTACTCCTCTCCATGTCGTATTCTTTGGTCTCTGAGTAAGAGAAAACGGGTTTGAAGAGGATAACTACACTAAAACATCAGTTTACTACTCAATAGACCCAAACAAACGCGATTTTCGCGATTTTTTTTTTTTTTTTTTTTTTGAGACGGGGGCCGGCCGGCGCTCCCGGCCGATATCTCGCAAGTAACTTATTCACCTAAAGTCCATAATTCTTCCTTTACTACTTAATTAAATGGAATAATATTCACAGAAATTGTAGAATAATGATTTCTCTAATTTCCCCCAAGAAATTTTTGGAAATATTCCAAATACTTTGGGAATTATGTGGGAGTAAAGGGCAGATTTTTTTTGCAATATTCCTGGAACTTACAAACTTTATTTTTTTGTGAAATAAGGATAATGTGGAAATTATTTAATTTCCGAAGCGATAGTGCCCAATAAGTGTTTAATGTGTTGATTTGGGTCAAAATGTATTTGCATTTTTAATGGAACCTGCTGGGTTCCCGCTGCGCCTGCGCAGATGTGCAGGGGGTGGGGGGTCGAGCTGGGGCAGGGGGTGGCGGGAGTGTTTTGAATGGGTGAGGAGGCTGAGAAAACCGGGAATGAGGAAACTGGCGTTCACGGCGGCCTAAGGATCAATATAGGCCTCAATTCATAATAGGAAGTGTCGTGACTGTCCCTAGTGAAGAGTGAGGGAACGTGATTTACGGGACCACCGTAAAAGGGTGGTAAAATTAGTGAATAATGTTCGACCGGGTGTGACAGGTGCGCGGCCATGGTGTGTGTCCAGGGGAAATACCCGTGTGTTAATCCTCGCTCATCGGCCTCAGATCTTAATGGAGTGACCTCTAATGTGTATAATAGTTATGAGACATTAAATCGTCTTGTGAATGGTAATGTAATCAGTGATAATAACATTGAGTTAAGAGAATGCGGGATGTGAAATAGATCGCCCTGCTCCGAGTGAACGTGTGACTCTCGTACCGAGGATAATGAAGCTTTATGGAATCACGACTTCTAAACCGGGACAAACCGACGGATACCTTGTCCTGCCGGAATAAGAACCGTGTCGGTGTAGCAGGACATCGAAATGAGATGGGGAATGGAGGAAATAAGGAGTATCAATCACCCACAGTTAAGTAACCCTTCTAGTTATAGCAGACTGATGCTGGCCAGTTAGGTATGTTGTAATTGGATAGGTTATGAGTGATCCAGCTACATCAAGTGACCACCAGAGAACATCTGGTAAGTGGTGGGATTATGTACAAATGTTTTTCCTTGATGGATGTATCCATGTGTATCCTACCCCCCCCCCCCCCTTCATTCAGCTAAACTAATATAATCTATACAGTCCACAATTAATTAGTAGCGCCGTGCTTGAGGGTGCTACCCAATTTATACTGGTCTCGGATAGATGTGGACAAGATTGTGAGGTCGAAGGGGCCGCCTGTAGTGACCAGAGGTGGTTTAAGTTTTCTCACATGTCTACACGGGGTGACTACGATAAACAATATGGTTGTCTCCCAATGAGATTACTTGTATGTATATAATGTTGAGGTACATACAGATAAGCACCCTATAAAATTTTCCACAGATAAGTTATTTAGAGGAAAGCTAAAGATGAAAATTAGTATTAGCATTGTTCTCTCGGCACCAAGTGTCCAAACAACCTTACGTAGTCCCATATAAGAATGAATGTGAGCACAAGGGCATTTTCAGTAAACCAGTCTTTTCTCAGTTGTTGTTTGAGGTATATTTTTGATAAATATTTTCAAGAAAGAGTGAAAACACTTTGTCTTGTGCACCAAAACTGGAGAAAATCGGACAGTAAACAAGAGTTACAAATTTTGCCCTACAGCATCCTTTAGCCCCTCTGGACTTCCCCTCAGAACCATGTGCAACTGGGAGCCTTAATTCCTGCAATATTCGGTCGGTATTAGTGACCTGCCTGCACCTTAGAAATTTCTGTTTCCAAGGGGGTGAGTATCCCCTAGTATAACTATGTAGAAAGTGACACTAGCTTCTAAGGCCTAACCACGAAGAGTCACCAGCACGTACCGATCATTTGGCCATCCAGCTGCACAAAGACCCACAGTTCAACTCACTTGCAAATTCCCCCCAGAAACAGGCCAGAAAACTGAGAAAGGGAGGTCGTGTCTTACTGTATAGGCCTTACGGAGGAGGACATCTACAGTACTTCGAGGTGCCTCCACCAGATTTCCCCAGTGCCTAGTATGTGTAGACACGTTGGGCACCACCTTGATGTTCACGGCACTTGTTACTTGGTTGGTGTCTGATCTTAGAAGAAGGCACAGCGGTCTCAAAACCCCGTGCCTCAGAATTCTAACTTGGGATGCCAGTTCTCCCTAGCTAATATAACCTAGTGTTTGCCTACATTATCAGCCTAGTACTACCTATGTTAAGGTCTTAGGTCTACATTATTATCTACAGTTGCCTCAATAGTCTTAACATTAGTTCACTAACAGTATAAACTACCTATCTCTTCCTCGAAGAGTAAATCTATCAATTAAATGTACCTTCCAACCGCCTTCGCCAACCCAGGTGTGTGTGTGTTTTGGGTGGCTGTAAGAGCCACCCAACCCAGCCGTTCCATCCATGACATGCTGGGATCTTTGTACGACATATCCGTTCTGTGGAACTTTAGGACCGAATAAATTTCCACAATACATGCACAACATACAACATATACATAACATACACATACCACGTTCAATCTATAGGTCGTGTATTATAAGTTAACACCGACTATGACTGTTGGTAGGTGTGTACCCTGTGACCCCCTCAGTGTCACATTACCCCAACACCTCTCAGTGGGACTGTCAGCTTCGTTCTTGTGAAAAGTGTGTTCTGAGAATTTTCTTGTGGTAGTCACAACAATAGAAGTATAGGTCATAAAAGAGGTTCCTATAAACAAAACCCTTCTTAAGTGTCACATTCTGGAGATGCCTCGCACCCAAATCAAACCGTCCAGTTGTGACATTAACTAATAATCAGCATACCATCCCTGTTCACAGTTCTTGCAATGCAGTTTCGAGGATGAGTCCCTCGTTGACGAACCTGCCCATGTCTTTGAGGAAGATGCTTTTGAAGATCTTGAACAGGTATTTCCTGATAATGACGACTCTCTTGCATGTTTGTACATACGAACTAGTGAAACTATAGTGCCTGATCCATACCAATGGTATGCCTGAATTGACGACTTGGTCATACCATTCTGGGGCCATCAGCTTGGATCCGGAATCAGCTTTCATTCACGTTAGTGTATGAAGTCCAGATTAAGTTTTTACAGACTTCTGCATTCACCAGTAATGTAACCAAGTGATCAGGCATTTTAAATACTATACATTCTATCTGGAAACCATCGCCTGCAACTTCTTACATGCAGGATGCTGTACAGTTGCCTCGGGTGTCAGAGGACGCTCAGACAACCTTGGGCACTGAAACTGTTCCTACGACTGCCACTCATTATGCCACCTCTTGTTGACATCACAGGTCGTTTGCGGGAAAATGTTTCTGCTGTGGCATTTGGTCTCACTAGTGTCAGTTATTGCTCATGTTACAGAAGGAGATAATGTATTAGTTGACAGTGAATCATGCAGGATAAAAGATTTGCTTGTCAATCCATCCTTGCATATTGTATGGGATAACAAGATCTATCTCTATTTAGCAAATGCTTTTAGTCAGAGTGTTCTGTTAGAGCAAACACTACTCTTGTTAACCTTGTCCATTAGCCATATCCTGTCCAGGAAATGGACAAGTTATCATCAGACCAGTGGATTGGTGCTATTTCTCCCAGGGAGAGTCTTTTCCATTGGTAGAAGAAAAAGATATCATTTCCACTGACTTCCCAGATGAAGTCACAAATCTGTTACCTGTGTTGAAGAAACGTCGTAGTGTCATTGCTTGGCCAGGCGAAAAGAAGGATTAAACGAATTTATTATCCCATCATATTGCTCTTGAATCTGGTACAAGACCTATTTATGTACCTGCTTATAGACTGTCTCATTCACAAATTGCTGTAGCAGAATAGTTAGTCAGTCCAATGCGTGATGATGGAGTCATCACTCATGATAATTCACCATGGAATGCATCAACGATTTTAGTATCTAAGAAGGATGGTACTTGGCAACCAGCAATTGATTTTAGGAAGTTGAATGCTAAAACAATTCCAGATCAATTTCCTCTTTCCAGTCTAAGTGATTTATTATGAAACACAGGAGATACAGTATTTTCAACTGCAGATTTATTACAAGGTTTTAGCATTACCTCTTCAGGAGGATAGCTGAGAGTTATCTGCCTTTTCTACTCCTACAGGTCATTTTTCATTTTCTCAGAATGGCTTTTGGTGTAAGATGATCTATTACATTTCCGAGGCTCATGACAAACATAGTATTTCGAAGTCTCGTAAGTATGGTATACTTAGACGATGTGACTGTAATGTCCAAAGATGTGGAGATGCATCTCAAAAGACTAGATCTGGTACATGGTAAGAAGCTAATTTAAAGATAAAACTTTCTAATTGTCATGTTTCTTGGTCTTGTAGTTACTGCCAGAGAGGTCGAGACTGGCCAGAGTAAAGAAAGTGCTGTTCAGAATTTTCCAACTCCAACAACTTCTGAAGCTGTAAGATCCTCTGCATACTTAGTAGGTTTTTATAGAGCTTTCATTCCTAACCATACCACAGGCTGGGATAGAACCCACGATCAGAGAGTCTCAAAACTCCAGACCATTGCGTTAGACACTGGACCAGCTAGGCACAATAAGATTCGTCCAACTAGGTATATTTCTACACCACAGGAAGGTTAGCATAGGCACCACTGTGACCACAAATGCAAGATTTTTTTACAGACGAATCCCTAGCTAGCGTGGCCGTGACGAGCTCTGGCTCAAGTCCCCTCTAAGCCTTTAACATGACTCACGAAATCGTAATGACACGATTGCAAACAAACCATACCACGGGCGGGGATAGAACCCGCGATCACAGCGTCTCAAAACTCAAGACCGTCGCGTTACCCTAATTTTTCTTCCATTGCATCTCCTCTAAGATGCTTAAGAAAAGTGCTTCTTTCACTTGGATGTTCCATCAAGAAAGGACATTCTAGACTTTAATAAACAAAAAAACTGAAAATGCCTAGCAACGTACAAAAACATACAAATGAAACTTATCGATTTCAAAATAAATTAATTATTAAAAATGAAATTTATGAGTTTCCTTCAGTTCCAAATGCTTCTGACATAATTTTGGTGAACATTACCCTGTGAACATTTTCCAGAACTAAGAAAATCTGCCCAGAGATATATCTGTTGTTTTTGGAACAACCTCTGCATCCGGTGGCAAGTATTCATCACCACTGTCAAGCAACTCCAGGTCATCTGGCTCTGGATCTGAGTCACTTTCCTCCAAAATGTAGACAAATTTGGTCTTCTCTTTGGAGGAACCACCATAAAACAATTTCTCGTTGATCTGGAAGGACAATAAAAACCATCTGCACATACCCAAATCACAACAGAATTCATATATGCATTAGAAAAATTATATTTACTAAAATTGCTACTTTGGCCTTGATGGGCAGGACCATTTATGAGCGGTCCATTTTCCTTGCACTTTTTTCAGTTGCATGGTTGGTATGCCGAGATGCAGTTTTATATATATATATATATATATATATATATATATATATATATATATATATATATATATATATATATATATGTCTTTCATATTTGTTCATCTTTCTAATATTACATTGCAGTTGCCATCATTAATAGCCAAAATGAGAGTAATCAGCTTTATAATATTAAATATTCATTTTCATCTTTTCCATTTTCATTATATGTATTTGATGAATTATTTTGGATAATGGGTTACGACCAATTTATGTTTGTGTGGCCTCACCTCTGCACTTCTCGCCTGACGCAAGCTGACGTCAGGGGTACGAGGCGTGGGTTAGGCAGTACACCTCTCTCAGTCTCCAGGTCTTCCTTTCCTGCTCATTTACTTTAAGAGACTACCTGTAGAATAGCATTATTCTATAGTCTCCCATAAGTGCGACTACTTGTGACACTTTCACTTAGTAGAAGCTCTCCTGTGTTGAAGAGATTTCAGTTACACTTGTCAAATTGTAAGTGTTTAAAACTTTGATTGTCTGAGGAAATTGAGAGTCTGTATCTTCATCAAATCTACCCATCAGCCAGAATGGAGGCCATTGTAACTATATATGATTATAAGTCTCTTAAAGTGTTTATACCTAACTGATAAGTAAAAGCTACCATTAAAATACCTTAAGATGGTAGAGTAATATCCATTATATTAAAAGAGATATTTCATAATTTTTTCTATCTCCTTAATACTAAAATTGATCTGCACAAGATATTGAATTGTATCATTAAATACAATTTCTTATTACGATTTCCCATGTGTATATTTCATACTGAAGATCCCCTAGATTCATGTCATAAATACTTTACAAATCCTATGGAACATCGTAATAAATGGTGACCTATAGTCCGGGAGATTGAACTTTGATATACACAATTTTAAGCATACAGACTTTTAAAATATGGCTTCATTATCCGCCAGGTTTGAAGATGTTACCGTTGAACGTTTGAATATGATAAAGTTAAAAACTTGTTGGCAAATAGCAAAGTCTCTAGGAGTCAAGTATGATAAACACTATACCGCGGTTACCCTATGGGCTATCATTCGGAATTTACTTTTCCAGAATCCCCAGAGGAAGAATATTGTGAGGAATTAGATGATAATAAAAGTTTAATCTTGCAATCTGACCAGCAGTCATTAGTAAATGGCATGGAAGTGCCTTCAGTAGTTACTAAAGACACATCAGTGAGACCTAAGTCTCCTAGATCAGTTTCGTCACAGGCTCAGACCACTTGGGAAACCCTAGATTTCATGGGTAGTACACCAGGAACTGCCGCATTCTTTATGTTAATGGAACCTAGAGCTCCGGTGAGGAACATTCCAGTTTTTTCCAAATGGAACTCCATTCAAATTCCTCCACAGATCCACTCTCCTGAACTATTTGAGAGATTAGAACGCTTCTTGAAATTACAAACTATGTACACTGAAGCCCAACATAAGTTTAAACAAGAAGAGTTCGAAAGAGAATCCATCAGACATGACAGACAACTCAACCCGGGATAAACGGAGGCTCGTCCGACGCCAAGAGTCCAGTCGTTCAATATTCATCAAGCAGCTGCCATAGTCCCCAGATTCTGTGAGGAAAACCTTGACACATTTTATTGAAGCCTTAGAAAATCAGGCTCAAATTATGAAGTAGCCCCAGGAACATTGGGCTGCCCTAATGCACATTTCTTTGATGGGCAAAGCACAAGCTAGCATGGCATCCTTACCCTTCGACCAATACTCTCAGTATGTGACGATAAAGAAAACTGTATTGGACACTTATGACTTGTTGCCTGCCAGTTATCTACGAGCATTCCGGACTTTAAAATGCAACCCACAGCAGTCCTGGGTAGAGTTTGCCCTAGCAAAACAGGCAACATTTGAGAGATGGCTTAGGGCTTCAAATTGCAATACAGTGGAATCCCTTTCTAAATTAATTGTAAATGAAGACTCCTTCAATTACTTGATGGACGACCTACATACTTAACCTTATCGGACATTCCATCACAACGCTAATAAAAACTGCTTCGATAGCCGACCATTATGAAATAGCTCACCATATGACAGGTGAGAGTAAACATCAAGAGGCTTTTCAGAAGAATCACAAGAAAGTCTCGAAGTCTGAAACAAAAGCATATACATCGCACCCTCCAAACTGGCATAATAATTCCACTCATGGAAAACAATTGAGTCTTAAAAGGGAAGATATTCTCCAACAGTTTTGTAGTTACTGCCACAAATTGGGACATTTGGAAAACAAGTGTAGAAAGAAAAATGAGCAGAACTATGAAAACACCAGGAGATACCCTACTCAAGTGATCTCCTCTCAGGTTCAAGTTAAAGCACAACATGTAGGAACGAACTTGAAAGCATCCCATCCAGAGACCCAACAGACAAGATGACTGCATTCCAAAAACCATTCTGAAACTGAGGTATGCAAGGCCATGGAACCTTACCTTGCTACAGGAAAAGTCGGCCTCGGCGAAAAAAGGTTAATCAACGTCACTACGTTTCGAGGCACCAGGAGTTATCTGTCTTTATTGAGGACAGACGGATTAAACCTTACTGAACACTCCGACACCAAGATAGAAGTCTTATTAGAGGCTTATGGTGGAGCCTTAATTAAAGTACCACTGCATAGTGTGTTTTTGGAAATCCCAGACTTTGTGGGTTAGATAACTGTTGGTATTTCCAGTAAAGAATTCCCCATTCAGGGTGTTGGACTATTGATCGGAAATGATGTATACCACCAGGGGATTTGTAAAGAACCGATGGTGATAAATAACTATTCTGAAGCCCACTATGCTTTAGAAGCATCAACCAAAGATCTGACATTATTTCCCTTAAATGTTATTACTCGTGCTATGTCTCGCTCGCAGATTGTGAAGAACCATCAGAAAATAAAGAGCTGGGCTTGGATTAGCTATTTAGTAATGTAATCCAGACTGGAACCTTTAAACTTAGTGAAGCCATGATTAACCCCGAGTGTTCCACTGGAAAAGGTCTCGGAAGAAATGATCTCATACAGGCTCAAAGTTTAGATCCAGACTTAAATCACTGTAGAAGTCTAGCAGTTTCTGAGGAACAGGCTAAACTATTAGAAAACTCTTTTTACAAAAATGGCATCCTTATGAAAAAGGAGACAAGTAATGGTTCCAAGAACGTGAGGAGTTTAGTAGTATTGCCAACTTCTTTCCGAGATACCACTCTTGAATTTTCTCACAATAGTCCTCTAGGTGGACATCTTGGAAAAAGGAAAACTTTAGGAAAAATAGTAAAACATTTTTATTGGCCTAAAATTGGGGAACGTGTGAGAAGATATGTTAAAGAATGTCATACTTGTCAGAAGGCAGGTAAGCCTACTCATAAACCCTCCCCAGCCTCCCTAATTCCTATTCCTGTATGAGGAGAACCTTTCTCTCATCTAATTATTGACTCTGTGGGACCCCTGCCAAAGACCCGTCAGGGAAATCAATATTTGTTTACAATCATGGATACTAGTACGAGATATCCAGAAGCAATTCCTTTGAAGAAAATTACTTCTTGGGTGACTGTTCATTCCTTATTAAAGTTCTTTTCTCGAGTGGGAATCCCCAGAGAAATTCAGTCCAGGGGATGAACTTTACTTCTAAAACTTTCAGAGAAGCAATGTACCACTTAGGTATAGAATCTTTGGTGTCCACTAGTTATCACCCTCAATCCCAAGGAGCTCTGGAACATTTTCACCAGACTCTAAAATCTATGCTAAGAGCATATTTTTAACAGTTTTCCCAAGACTGGGATGAGGGGATACCTTTATTATCATTCACTTTACAAAACAGTGAGCAAGAGAGTACAGGTTTCACCCCATTTGAACTAATATAAGGGCACCAGGTCAGAGACCCATTGGCTGCATTAAAAGATACTTGGACAGGCAAGACTGCCTGTTCAATTAAATCATTGCTAATTCTGATGCAAGAAAGGTTATCTCAAGCTAGGGAATTAGCCACTGAAAATTTGGCTAAGGCTCAAAGGAAAATGAAACTTTGGTATGACCAACGAGCGAAACCCCACTCATTTCAACCCAAAGATTTAGTGATGGCTCAGAGGTTAGTTCCCAGCCATGCTCTCTTACCACATTACCAAGGCTCTTACAAGATAGTGAGTAAAGGAAATGATGTAAATTATGTAGTGAAGATACCTGGAAAATGGAACAGAGTATTTCACATAAACCAACTGAAATCCTATCATTCCAAAACACTACCTTATCTACAATTGGAGAAAATGCATCATCAGGAGTCCCAAGAACCAACGCTCACCTTAAAAATTTTGAAGTTCTACACAATCTTGACGAACTTCTTAACAATCTGGATGATTCAAAAAGGCAACAAATAAGTAACCTCATAGTGAATTATAATAGCCTATTTGGAGATGTGCCAAAAACTTGCACTCTAGGGTATCGTGAAGTCGAGCTCCTCAATTCTCGTCCAATCAAACGACCACCTTATAGAGCGAGTCCGGCTAAACATCAGTTGTTGACGCAAAAAGTTGAGTTTCTTCTCGAACATGGCATGGCTCTCTTCCTCAAATAGATGACCTGATAGATGCCATCTCCAGCTCTACATTCGCTCACTTGATTTAGGGTATTACCAAGTTCCTCTTGCTCCAAAGGATAGAGACAAAAGAGCCTTTGCCATTAAAGATGGTTTGTTCAATTACCGAGTTATGCCCTTCGGTTTATGCAACGCGGCTCCAACCTTTCAGAGACTTATGAATGAGCTGACCCAGCCTTTGGAAGGAGTCGAGGCATATCTTGATGATTTGGTGGTGTTCAGTGACTTCAGGGAGGAACACCTCATTCAACTAGAGGCTTTATTCAAATCCCTAGAGAGCTATAATTTCACAGTGAATTTGGCAAAGTGTGCTTTTGGACAAGCCACTATTAAGTATTTAGGTTTTCAAACAGGACAAGGGAAAGTGGTCCCCCTTAACCTCAAAGTAAAAACCATTACTGAATTCCCTATTCCAAGTGATAGAAAAGGAGTGCAAAGATTTCTGGGTATGGTTA